>NC_135873.1:12692433-12839933 GCF_031162955.1 Sander vitreus | reverse complement strand
TTTTTGAAGATTTGTTTGCACTTCAACACAAAGAGTATTTGTGCCCCTGCTTCCATCCTCACAGCAAATATAAATATACATGTTTCTTTCTTGATGTTGCCTCAATGGTAAATGGTACTGTATGTGTTTCTGTTTCTCTCATCCCCTCTGTCCTCTTTCTGTCTGTTTCTAGTGGAGGGACCCACTCCAAAGCGGTGCTGGTGACAGCAGATGGAAAGATACTGGCAGAGACAAATGGACCATCCACCAACCACTGGGTGAGCACAAAAAGGGATGGAGGTACTTAGTTTGGGTTCAAGAAATGTAGGAAACAAAGTAAGGATGGCATGGAGGGGAAAAAATGGATGAGTAAGGGGAATTAGGGTGGTTGTGCTTGCCTTATATGCTTACTCAATGCATAAGACCAAAAAAACTGATTGCATCAACATTTTGTGTGTTTGTCCATGTGTGTATACAGTTGGTTGGGGTGGACAAATGTATTGAAACTATCAACGACATGGTCCAGAGAGCCAAGATGGAGGCAGGGTTGGATCCAAACACACCGCTATTCTCATTGGTCAGTCAAATACCTATACACTGTTGACCTATAACGAGAGTATTGGATAAAGAAATCAATGCCAATTTAAACACTGCTTTTCTGTGTGTGTGCAGGGCATGTCTCTGAGTGGAGGGGAGCAGAAGGCCGCCATCGACAAACTGACCGCTGCCATGAAGCAACAGTTCCCCACTCTCAGCCAGCACTACTTCATCACCACCGACGCAATTGGTGCCATGGCCACCGCCAGCGATCGTGGTGCCTAGTCTTTTGCTATTGTTTTGTTGTAGCGCAGTCAATCCCAGCACAAAACGTTAACTAAACAGTGCTGGAGACATGCATGTAAGAGTAGCCTCAACCCTAATTTAATCTTAATTGCTTAATATGCATTCTTATTTTCAACCATTTTTGCCATATACTTTTGAATAAAATGTAATTAAATAGTTTACTACTTTTGTACCATCTATATTAACATTTAAAAAGAGACTTAGAGTTACAGTTGAAATCAGTCATGACCTTAATATGCCATAACAGGGCAAGGCTTGATACTTTACCCCCTTAGGTGTGGCTGTATGAAAGTGATAGCATTTATAGTATGTCTTTCCACACTTTATGGCTTAATGAGATAAACGCAGTCATCTTCATTGTCATATAATGCCGCTCAGCTCAGACTGTCTGTTTTCTCTGTAGGAGGTGTAGTGTTGATATCAGGGACCGGCTCTAACTGCAAGTTAGTCAATCCTGATGGCTCACAGATCGGCTGTGGAGGCTGGGGTCACATGATGGGGGATGAAGGATCAGGTAACTATGGCAATATGTATATGAGTTAGTTATAATGTTACTGATTGTATTAAACTCTTAAAACATCCTTTTATCTCTCAGCATTCTGGATCTCTCATTTGGCGGTGAAGACGGTGTTTGATGCCAAAGACAACCTGGTCTCTCCTCCCCATGATATTACACATGTCAGGAAAGCCATGGAGGATTACTTCCAGGTCTGATTGCAACAACAATGAGAAATATGTGCTCATTTGTACAATACTATCAGCTCAGGTTTAAGTAGGGAAGTGCTTAATCAAGTAAGTTCACGTTCCCACATCTTTATGTTGACGTATGCTGTGCCAATGCCAGTGCCAAATCAGAGTGTCATCTGATTTAAGGGAATCACTTTTCTCCCTTCTGATTGTGTGAAAAATGCATATGTGAAAAACATGCAATTTGTCTCAGGTGTCAGATCTGATGGGTATGCTGCCACACCTCTACAGAAACTTCCAGAAGTCTCACTTTGCAGGTTTATGCAAAAAGCTGGCTGAAGGTAGGTGCCCCATCACTTCCTCGTTGGTTATTATTATAGTAATGCCTGGTATATTTGAATGAAAGGTCAAATGAAAAGTATTTGTGTGCGTGTGTTTCAGGTGCAGAAGCAGGAGACGCTCTCTGTCAGTATGTGTTCACTCAGGCTGGGAGAGTCCTGGCAAAACATGTAGAAGCAGTCTTACCTGCAGCACAAGAGGTAACGCACACACACGCCTATATATATATATATATATATACACACACTGTGCTCTCACTCATTTGTATTCTTTATGTATGTCAGAAACATTCACACATGAATTTCTTGTTATCTTTTTGGGATGACAGCCTCTATTGAGTTGTGATCTTGGCCTGCCCATCCTGTGTGTGGGCTCAGTGTGGAAGAGCTGGGAGCTTCTAAAGCCAGGTTAGTGCCCCTCCAATCAAGACAATGAGTTTTTCACCCATTTTTCTGTCATTTTTACATTGAAAAAATGATTTGAAGCAGTGGAAAGTTCTCCTAAAACCCAGTTTACTTTCTTTGTTTCTGACTAGGGTTCACTGAGGTTTTGGATAAAGTGGCTTCATCTGACAAGTTCAAGGCCCGTTTCCTTGGCTACAGTCTCCTGATTTTGCAGCAGTCCTCAGCCCTTGGTGGTGCTAGTCTGGGGGCTCAGAGTATAGTCGCCACCGTAACTATGGATTACAAAGCTAACACCAAAGTCTTCTACCAACACACTTTTAACAGCATCCAATGAGAGTGCACCTGCACAGCCCATAGATCCAAACAGTGTTCAGCTAAAGGGAAATCGTATTGCCGATTATATAAGAATTAGCATCCTTGCTAATAACACTTACTACAGTGATAATGATTGTGTAATAATGGTGTAGCACTTATTTTGATCTTACTACAAGATACCAAGAATGTGGTTAAAAGTATTCAGGATCTTGATTTGATATTACTTTAATTTTACTGTAATTGTAAATCTTTGCACCTTTTCTACACTTGTTTACATTTGACATTTATAATAAAAAAACTCATTCATGTCTTAAATAATCTCTGAACCTTAAAATAATTGAAGTTCATTAAAGCTGTGGTCAGAAAAGCCCAGTCACTGTTGTGCCTTAAGCCATTTAATTCCTAAATATGAGTTGCTCAGTTTATCTTTTGTAGTTATTATAGGCAGAGGAATGTCACAAAAAAGCAACACTTGATTCATCTGCAGGCCTTCTTCGCATGTCTGTATGTTTCTTCAATGTGTAATGTAATAACTAATAAAAAAGCACTCATTCTCATAGATTCACATGGATGCCGAATCACAGCATTACTGTATGAACTGTAGCAGGAGTAATGGGACAAGTATCAGTAATGGTGTGTGCTGCCACTGTAAATAGAATCAATAACAATAGAATAAATACAATTTAATTAAAAACAGCAGCAATAACATTCCACGGGCTCCCAGCTGCCTCTGACATTCAGTTCAGCTTAGCAGCTGTGGTGGTGCACTGAGATGACTATACCAGAGAGGAATGAAAAAAAACATCAGATGGTCCCCTCAAAACTCCTGAAGGTAAATACTCTGAGATTTACGCAACTTAAATCGTCTTTGGATAATTTCCTCATCTGATTTGAATTATGCAATAATAGTGTGCATTGTTTTAATGTTTCTCTTAGTACAGTATGTTTTGGTTTGAAATGAGATTTTCAAAATCGCTCCTGTTGCTCCAGCATTTATCATAACACGCAGTTGATGACTTTTTTTTTTGCCTCGAGGCAAACGTGTCATCCTTCATAGACTGCACCACTGTGTCAGTCAGCGTTACTGTTAACTCATTCCTTTCTTCAATCAACACTTTCTGCTTAGATTAAAAACTCTGAGTACAATGATTTTCTCACAACCTAACTAACATCGCTGCAATTCTATTATTTTAGTTCAACAAACTTAATAGAGAAATGTAATTCATTTAGGTATTATGATGCATTGTCGTACAGTCATTAAATGGTAACGTTACAGTAATTGCAGAAAAGTTTCCTTCTATGAAAGCTTTGGTGGAGCCTTGGTTGTTTTTAGTGATACTTTTATCATTTGCATTACATTCAGTTAAACTTTATGTTAACTGACGTTTGGCCACTTGGGGGCAGCAGAAACAAGCTGTGACCCCAACACACAACTTAACAGAATACCACCTTTTTAAAATATGGTGCTTAATCTTAAAAGCAAACCGTTTCCTATTTACACATCCAGCAGATATGGAGCAACATTATCATTCATATGGAGTCGTGTTTCTGAACACCCAGCGAATGTAAATCCAATATTTACTCTCCTTTGGGCTGTGTTTTCGGTCCCTACTAGCTCTTTAAAAAATACCTGGCTCCAAAGCTGCTAAATGCGCCGATATGTTCACCAGCTGGTTGCTAACTGTGTTTACACCGTTTGGTTTATCCAGTCGTGGGTTTTGTGGAGCTTTTTCACCAAAAATAGCTTTATGCTGCAGCCGAAACACTATGGGAGTGGTGACAGTGAACCAAAAAAAGAAAAGTTGTTGGACCAAAAACTAAAACAATGCATTGGAAACATGGATGTGATTGGGAGACGCTGCAACTCTGTGGAGCTAAAGAGAAGCGCAGAGTCAGGTGATAAGCTAATTAACTTGCTAGCTAGTGACTTATTAGCTGCTTGAGTTCGGATATATTAAAGGTGGGATTTTATTAAGTGCTCAAGCACTGTACTCAAATTTGACGTACCTGTAACGTTACTGCACTTTACTTAAGTATTTTCATTTCTTGCTACTTTATACTTCACTTCAATTCATTCAGTCTAATGTGTTTTTACTACACATTTATTTAACAGCTACAAATGAAACAACAGTAAAATGCTACTAAAACAATGTTTCAGTAATAATCAATAAAAAAAAATTCTGAATTGAGTACTTTTATTCACGATACTGCAAGTACATTTTGATTTAAAAAAAAACCTTTATATTCATTTTCACAATGCATCACACATTCAAAATTTACATTGTTGTATTGCTTTTTTCTTAAATAAAGGGTTTGATTACTTCCTTCACCACTTGTTTGAGCTAACCTACAGTACTGTACAGTATATAACCCACTGTCACAATGCATGTTTTTCCCTTGCAGACTGTGGGGCTGTTGCCTTTAGAGAGATATGTCACCACTTATAGTAGAGAATATAAACCCTTCAGTGAGTGCCACCAACAGGCCAACCAGCTGACGCCCAGAACTGAACCTAAAGCTGCTCCTGCATTTATCAACCCACCTCAGGTTTGATGGATATAGATAGATAGATTGATTGATATGTCGGGACGAATAAAGTATCTATCTGTCTATGTTGATATGTTGATTGTGTTGTTTTCATAGACTCGTTGTGAAACCTGGCCTGTATTTCATCAATGCTTTTACAAAACAACTAACAGCATATACGGCTCAAGTAGCTGTTTACAGGTGAACAACAACAACAACTTTATTTTCTAACTAGCATTCTGTTACTAGTACCACCACCATCATCGCGCTTATTGTACTCTTTCTCTCAGCCTCCCTCTTGTTCCTTCTTCCCTGCCTCCTTGCCTTCATTTGGCATTCCCGCTCCTTCCGTCTCTGAGGCGTCTTCTTGGATTATTGGCTCTTCCCTGTTAGATTCCAGGACGCAGGATGTGGGAGTTGCAAGGGAGACTGGATCTTTACTTTGTGAGGAGGAGAAATGTCAGCTGCACTACGTTTTTGGTGGAAAGGGTAAGGAGTTTTCTCTTTCTCTCTAAAACACACTCATACTTACACACACACACACATACACACACAGACACACACACACTCATCTAAGCTGGCAGTTGCATTGGTACTCAGTCCATTTTCTTTTGACAGCAAATGTGTTAGAGCAGCAGGAGGCTAAAGATGAGCTGCAGAAGAAGATTGATGTTCTCTACGAGGAAGGTAAGATGGCTCTTTTTACTTCAGGGGATTTGATTCATCTAGTCATTTTTCAACGGGGAAACCTTTTGAAGTACTTTTGGCTTCTGGGCTCTGAAATTCACAGATGCTTTCACTGTTCAATCTGCTGGTGTTTTTACCCTGCTTTTGTTTAAGGGCCTTCAAACTGTATGTAAAGTGTTTCCTGGAGTATGGACATAAACCTGCTCTATATTTGTGCACTTTTAGGTGTGATTGTGTTGTCATCTCTTGGCGGTCCGGCCTCCTCTGAAGATAGCGTTAGAGCTCTCTGTAGAGAAGCCGGGCTGAAGCACCTTCTCCACCTTCCTGTGGCCTCCAGTCCAATTATCGCAATCAAAGGTAGAACACTCCTTCACACACAGAAACACTTGTCCCATTATACATAACCTTTAGGTTACAAAGTCAGGAAACGTCACTAGAAGATAGTAAAGATTAAGCACTAGCATAAAGTTTACTAAAATGAATGAAGTAACCTTAAGAATGAACACCAATGTTTTCTTCTGCATTCATATCAAAAACGGTGCCAACCATGTTTGAGAAAAACTTAAAATAATGACAAAACATGCTAACAGATGAAGTCAGTATAAAGAAACAAGACTGTCTACAGGGTCTACAGTCATGCTAGCAGCTCTAAGGCTGTTTACCATTGTCACCATTTGAGTTGAGCATGTTAGCCTGCCTGTAAATTAGCAGTGTATGTAAGTGTATTTTCCAAAATGTGTTTGAAGTGAACATATAACGTAACATTTAAGTGAGTGTATTTTGTTCATTCCCATTTCTGACTAGATACTGAAAATTGGGACAGTGGCTGCTTGAGGGTCTTGGGATCAACTATTGGACTGAATAATAGCACCTTCCTTCACCCTACTTCCAGGCAGTGTAGTTGGTAAGCCGCATGCCCAAACCTCGCCTTTTTATCACTAACACATTTTTCTAAATTGTAATTTTAGTTTCTTGTCACACACTCTTCTTGTACCCTATGTGTTATTTCCTGACCCTTTCTCACCTTTCCCCTCTCTCTCAGCAGTGCATGGGAAACTGAGTGCCCTAATTGTTGCTGTAAGATGCAAAGCTTCTCTCGTAGCAGCACACTACCTCTGGCCCGTGTACAGCCAACTTTCTACTGCCCACAACCCAGCAGGAGACTACCGCTGACAGAGTACCAATCCAGCTATGCTGCTGAGGTAAGAGAGGTCAACTGAGTATGTGTGAATCTGATGGTTACCAAACTGTAGCCCTTTTGGCTTTTCTATGTCCTTGTATATTTGTCCTTTATAACCCTGTGTGTCTCCTAGGGGGCCGAGCCAAAGATGCAGCAGAGTGACATTCACTATTGTGATCCTCCTCGTCAACAGATACTTTATCCTTCATCCTGAGTGTCAACTTTTGCCTCAATACACAGTAGATTAACAAAAAAGCATTGTTTGTGTGTTTGTGTCAAACACAATAAACCAGTTAAAAAGTTCTTCATGTCAACATTAAAGCTGAAATCTCGAAGATTTTCATTTACATAATTGTATGTAATGTCACTATCACAGAAGGAAGAAAACACATATTGCAATACAGTACATATATATATTTGCAGTATTACAATTTGGGTTTCTGCCGTGACATCACCCGGAAAAAATGCTGTACAGTAATCACAGGTTTTCTCCATTGTATACACACAAAAAATGGAACTCTGCACACAATTTTGAAAATGGAGGCTCATGTATCAACAACAACAGACCGAAAGAACAAGATCCAGGGTACAAGCGGCCGAAATGGGTTTCCTCAGGAGGGTAGCTGGCGTCTCCCTTAGAGATAGGGTGAGAAGCTCAGTTATCCGTGAGGAGCTCGGAGTAGAGCCGCTGCTCCTTTGCGTCGAAAGGAGCCAGTTGAGGTGGTTCGGGCATCTGGTAAGGATGCCCCCTGGGCGCCTCCCTAGGGAGGTGTTCCAGGCACGTCCAGCTGGGAGGAGGCCTCGGGGGAGACCCAGGACTAGGTGGAGGGATTATATCTCTAACCTGGCCTGGGAACGCCTCGGGATCCCCCAGTCGGAGCTGGTTAATGTGGCCCGGGAAAGGGAAGTTTGGGGTCCCCTGCTGGAGCTGCTACCCCCGCGACCCGACGCCGGATAAGCGGATGAAGATGGATGGATGGATGGATGTATCAACAACAAGACTCTAGAGCATAGAAATGCTCCAGACTGCTAAACTCTCATTCTCTCTTTCATTTAAATCGAAATTCTGAATCAACCAGGACTGAAATCATTTTTAATCATCATACGTTCAATTAAGGATTTCCACTTTAAATATTAAAACTTCTTCTTCTTTCAATCACCCGCACTCTTCAGGTCAAATGGGTTGCCTTGCCACATGTGAAAAAAATCCTTCCTAATTGAAGTAGGGGTCAAGGTAATTGCCTCAGGATACAGAAGCTGAGGATGAGTGGTAACACAGCAGTAACCATTGGCTGGCAGGCGCTTAAAGGAGACAAGTGCAATGTGCTTCTTGTCATCCTGTTGGGAAGAGGTGTAAATGTGCATGTGGCAGTACAGAAGTGGAAGAAATAGCCTCAGATTATTAGCTTAAAAATAAAAAGAAACACCACAATGTAACAATACTTTGTTACAAGTAAAAGCTCTTTGTTCAAAAATGAATTAAGTAAAAGGTAATACAGAAGTATTATCAGTTAATTACTTTACTTTATTTAAAGTAAAAGTACTCGTTATGACAACATGGTCATAACAAGTACCGATAGTAATGTAAGATAGTAATGGTCCTTTCTAAATGTCATATTATTATCCTATTATTAGTGTAATTTATGTTATTTGGTCTAATAATACACAAGAAATACTTTTAGATAGCTACATTCCAAATGGCAGATCGGTGTGTTTTTCCAGTATATGACAGATTTTAGATACAGATTTAATTCAGTCCCCACTGTTTGAGGTGGGAAAAAGCTAAATTGTGCTTAGCAGAACTTGAAGATCAAACACACATATGAAGTGCATGCAGAAGGCTCCCAGCATCCAATAGGATACACTATATGCTTCTGGTTTGTCATGTTCATGCAAATCTGTCATGCGAAGTGTTTTTCTGAAGGCAGCTTTTTCACATGAGCCCTCAACACCAAACCCAGCTGCCTCCAGACCGCCACTCACACTGAAAGGTTCGTTACAGCTACTTTACTGTATATGTTCGTCATTTACAAGTTGTCGCTGTCGTGCAAAAATTAGCTACCTCCAGGTTTGCCATTGTACAATAACTATAACAGAAAAGAAGAAGACTGTGTTGAGATAGAGCAGAAGTTGACAAGAATGACAAGATCGTTTTGTCCTTCTATTTTCTGATCTTCCAATATCAAGTTTCAAGGCAACCATTTTCTTATTTCCTTGCAGTACGAACGGCTGTAAACTCTTATTCTTCAGCATATTTTCTGGTCTGAGTGTTACAATGATGATGACAGTGGTGCTGGCAAATTAGGAAGACCTTCGGCAGGCTTACTCATCCTCTTCATCACCTACTGTTTGGAATTCCCCGTCAAACCTCTGGCTCATCTGTCACATAATCAGACAAAGGTAACTATTTTCTTCTATTGCAGTGTAGTGACCTAATAATGTGCAAATTAATTAAAGAATAAACAAAGAGCCTAAACCTTTTTGTTTATCATTTTTAATGAGACATTCAGATCGAGCATTATCCTTTCCCAACCTTATTTTCCTTTTTTTTGTCCCCCCCCTTGTATACAGCAAAGGATGGAAGACATCCAACACCAAGGCTATGCAGAAATTCTGTCCTAGTGGTCCCAGAAACAACAGAAATACAATGAGGGAAAATGACACACATTCAGAAATGACTCTTTGAACTATCATATACAACATATCATTTGAGACATTATGTCCAATACAAATTAAAGAAGTCTTAAAGAGTCAAATCAATATATTATTTTTGTGCCATTTATGTGTGCGGGGAGTCACCCTACTCAACCAGAGAAGGAATTAGAGCTGCAACGATTATTCGATTAACTGATCAACAAAAAATGTATTGGCAACTATTATGATAATAAATGAATCATCTGAGTCATTTTTTTTTTCAAACATTTTGTGGTCGCAGCTTCTCTAATGTGAGGATTTCATGCATTTCTTTGTCTTGCAGGATAGTGAACTGGATACAGTATATTTGTATTTTGGATTGTTTCTCAGGCAAAGCTAATAATTTGAAGACGTCACTTTCGGCTGATTTTACTGACAAATGAAAAATAATTTTCAGTGTACCACTAAATGAGCAACTTTTATCAGAATGAATTGTGGGCTTTCTTGGAGTTCTCCTAATATGTCCATGACAACACAGAGGAAAGTGTGACATAATCCGCTCCATTACTAAGCTTAGTAGTACTGGAAAATGAAAATGTTTTTGCCCTGGTGACTCTGGCCTCAGGGCTGAAAGCAAGGAGCCACAGCACTGGGTACATATGAGGATTTATTTCACTGTTCATACCAACATGGAACTACCAATACATCAACCAGGTCCATCAGTATGCATCCATGAGCAACGTTACATTCAAAGCTCATGTAGTATCCATGGGAGCGTCCTGCAATCGAGTGTCCCATGTGTTTATAATGTTATGAGTATCAGTAGGATCCAGCAGTATGGGTACACACTCATTCAGATTAGCTCCCATTCAGTTTGAACCACAATCAAAGAAAACTGCTGCTGCTATTGCATGTCAGGAGACCTAACAGCATTTCCTAAACCTTAAATCCTCTAAACCCTAAAACAAAGCACATCTTTTCTGACACTGATCATCATCCAACACCTTTTCAAGCAGCCAGACACTCTGATTGGTATTGAGTCATTTAAGATAAGAGCCGCAATCAGCATTAATATTATTCATTCAATCTTCATTTTTAGCCTCTTCCAGACTGGATTTTGTGTGTTTTTTTGGAGACAGAGGGAAGTTTCTATGACAACTCGAGTCATTCCCTTGTATTTCCCTAGTATTTCCTTCCATCACAGAACAAGATTTTACCTTTGAAATATAAGTAAGCCCTTCTATAAATCACTACACCAATCAAAACAATGATATTGATAATGAAAGTTATTAAGCCAACTACGGCAAATACACAGTGCAGCTGGATCATTGTAATTGTATGAAATGCAAATTTTCAGAGCATGCTCAATATGACATGTTAATGGATGGTGACATGAAAATGATGTGACATGACTCTTTGCATGTCTGAGCATGCTTGTGTGCGGATGACAACTTTCCATACAGGTGTCCTTCAGAATGTTTGCCTTATATGGTATAACCTGCTATGAATGTAAACAATAACTTTTGAGGAATTTGTTTAATAACAAAAAGAAAAAAATACCTCAACATTGCTATAGTGATGATATTTTGGAACACTTGCAAGAGCTTTCAAAAGATATTTATATGTAGTAAAACAAATTAAATAACAATATAAATAAAAACAACTAATGTGGATATGATGACCATAAACTATATTATAACTGAAATCCCACAAGAAGTCACAATACCATGATATCAATATTTCATGATATGACCCACACTTTACCTGGGGCCACTTTTAAGTATTTAATATCATACTAGATAAGATATAGCAAAATAATGATTCATATAAATAAACTGTAAAATATATAAATGAACCAATAAATAAATAAAAAGAGATATTGAAACATAATTGGGGAAAAGGCCATGATGACAGACTTTAACCCAGTTACGAAAATAACAACAATGAAATAACATATTTCATAATAATGAGTTCATCTTGAAAAATGTCTCACTTTATGTCACACTCACTATGTATTGGTTAATTTATGTTTAACAAAATGTATTCATATGATTGTTTATTTCATATTATCCTCTTTGTGTATACGATTTTGAGCACTTTAGGGCTCCATACTAGTGATTAATAACTGCATTCGCACAAGAGAAGCTTGTTTATCGATAAGTCTGTGTTTTATTTCAGTAAAAGTGTAAAATAGTACATTCATATCGTTGACAAAACGTTGCATCGTGTTCTTGAACGTACCCCCAACAGCTCTTGATTTCGAAAAGCATTGTGGGATTGGATGCCGGTGGAAAGCTTCTCGAAGGAACTGCAAAGATGATGGTGAGTGAGTTAGCATTCATGCCCAAATTCAAATGTATAATCCCTGTCCATCCTTCAGTTTGCCAGCGAGCATTTTCATTTGGACTACTCTCAATTTAGATTACTCCCTTTTGACAGTCTTTTGAAGTAATTATTTTTGTGAAAATGATTTAAAAATGGGTTTTATTTTTAGCCAGACCGTTAGCCTCGTAGGGTACCTACCCAGCATCAATGGGCGTATACATATATACTAACATATTAGCTAGCTATATATTATATACCTATTAGCTGGTTACTATTTGGGTTTATAATTTAGGGTAGTTTAAGTATTTGTCTATTAGTTTTGTTAGCTTCTGTCATTGCAGCTTTGTCAGTCAGGTTATTATCATGTTAACGTTAGCTGCTGTGTGTTTAGCCTCTTTGTACGAGTGGCTGCATAAAACGTTAACGTTAGCTAGATAAATATATATACGGTGGCTGCATAGGAAACATGTCTACCGGCCCTGTAATGTTAGCTAATGCTCAAGAGTCGGCCCGATAAACCGATTAACTAAAATGTATTGCTCGAGTAATTTAACGTTACTCAGCATATGAATTTGTCCTGAGATTTGGTAATGTTAGCCGTGACTGACTAAAGCCGACTCATGCAGAGAAACAAAAACCAGACTAAGTTAATCAGTGATTTGCTTAAATCTGCTAGCTAACGTTAATGAGCAGAAAACGGTATGTAACTTAATATACAAGGTGTTAGGACATATAACGTTAGCCTGCTACAATAAACAGTATTATGAGCAGACTGTAAACAGACATCCGGCTTTTGACAGTCGCACAGCATGTCTTGATGATGGGCAACAAAAGCATCACACCCCACAGCTAACGTTACAGTACCAGCAACAGCCTGTATGTTTTATCATTTTAGGTTATGGCCTTAAATGGTCACTAAAAACCATTCAAACCTATAGACTGTTTGTGCTGAAGCTAGGCGATATGGCTAAGTTCAACATTATAATATATACATATTTTTTAGATTTTGTGGTATTACAATATGGAACGTGTATGTGTTTACACGTGTACAAAAATTCCTGAAATATGATGTGCCATTTAACTATTGCTCAGCCATACTTTTACGAATTAAACCACATGACCTATTATTCACACAATAGCATTTTCTTTGCCATTCGTACTGCAAATGAACTTGGTCACAGTCATGCTTCCTACAGTTTCTACCGATATTTTGTGTTGTGTGATGATGTTCATGAAGAAGCAAACTATGGCTGCAAAGATGTGCTGGCAGTATTCACATTTTGTTTCAGATAACCACTGCACACTGCTAAGTATGCCTTACTTATTTTCAATTATTGGTTTTGGGTTCAGCTTACTTGATTACTCACTTTGTTCTTTCCATCTTCTCTTCCTCTTCTGTCAACCACCTCTTCTTCTTCTTCCCTCTTCCTTTATCCCTTCGTCTCTCCAGCCCACACCAGTTATCCTGCTGAAGGAGGGAACAGACACGTCTCAGGGCATTCCCCAGCTCGTCAGTAACATCAATGCTTGCCAGGTCAGAAAAACAGCTTTTCTTCCTTTGGTTGTGTGGTTTTTATTTTCTGTATTTTTGTGTTTATCAAATATTCTTTTAAATGCGTCTGAATGCACCTGTTGGGTTGTCTTTTCCAGGTGATTGCTGAGGCTGTCAGGACCACCCTGGGGCCCCGGGGGATGGACAAACTGATGGTAGATGGCAGAGGTAAGGAGAGATGGTTAGACAAGGATGTAAGAAATGGATTACGGGATGAATTCACCCTCACCAAAAATGTGTGATTAAATGTGTTTTCCAGGTAAGGCCACAATCTCCAATGATGGAGCCACCATCCTGAAACTGTTGGATGTGGTTCACCCTGCAGCCAAGACCCTGGTGGACATCGCTCGTTCCCAGGATGCTGAGGTGGGTGTGGGTGGTTTCAGGCCTAATGAAAACTGCCACAAAATTGAAGATTGTGGATTCAAAATTGAACCTGATACCAACACAGTGTTAGCCTGGTCCTACCAGACTCTCGTACATTTTATTTATACAGAGAGTCTGGACTCTCTCCATTGACAAGTGTTAACTTCCTTGAAGGCAGGTACTCTGTTGAAGTTTAAAACTGTTGGATCTGCCCAGAGCCACTGTGGATCTGCCATAACCAATCGCTAACGTGTGGTCGTGACGTATGTCATGCGCATGTGCAACAAGAGGGGAGACCGACAACAACTATCGGCTTATATTTAGCATTAGCATCGCTAGCGTTAGCCTTAGCCAACTCCTTCACCACTAACGGAGCGAGCGGGAAAATCAAACTTTTCCCGAACCCCGTGGGGAGGAGGGCCACAACATCATGGCCACCAACACAACTCAGCAAAGATTGTTCTTGCTCGGGCTTCAACTTCTGGATATTCAGCAGCATTGCTGCCACAACGGACCGAATGGCTTCGCTCGCATCTTTCTAGTGCATGTCGTCAACGTCATCGTTCTCAGCCACTCCCTCTGTTTACTGATTGGACCTACAAATAATTGACTGGAGAAAACCCAAGTATATACCGCAAACCCAGACGGAGTAGTGAAGGAAAATGAAAATTGAGCGGAAGTAAGTAGGAGGGCGGAGCCAGGCTAACACAGTGTAGGATCTCCCCGTCAAAACTACATATAATAGCTTTTCATAATCGGCTTTATTCCTTTTATACTATCCTCAGGTCGGAGATGGCACCACCTCCGTCACTCTTCTGGCTGCTGAGTTCCTGAAGCAGCTTAAGTCGTACGTGGAGGAGGGTCTCCACCCACAGACCATTATCAGATCATTTCGCACTGCCACCCAACTCGCTGTCAAAAAGATCAATGAGATCGCCGTCTCTGTGAAGAAATACGACAAGCAGTAAGTGCTCACGTTCACCTTGTTATATAAATGGCAGCTACATAGCATTTCAGGTTTGATCTATGAGCAATGTATTTATATGTTGTAGTCAAATTGTGCTTTTAATAACTGGTCTAGTTGTACATTTTCAGAATTTCTCCCCCTCTCTATCTCTTCCAGGGAGCAGAGGCAGCTGCTGGAGAAGTGTGCAGCCACTGCCCTGAACTCCAAGCTCATTGCCGGTCAGAAGGAGTTCTTCTCTAAAATGGTGGTGGATGCTGTCATGTCTCTGGACGAGCTGCTGTCTCTTAAGATGATTGGCATCAAGAAGGTCCAGGGAGGAGCCCTTGAGGTTTGTATTTTATACTTTTTCTACCATTTTAAGCAAAACTTTCCCCTGAAATTGCTTAATACAAGATCTGACGGTTATAGAAACAAGTATATGGGTCAGTCATGGAAATTAAAACAAGGTTTAAACATTTAAAAAGGTTTCTATGAGTTTACTAAAACAAATTGTCACTCTTTTTCATTTTTTTAAATTCCAAATCCATCTGTCTATCTTTAATTTCACAGGATTCCCAAATGATCTCTGGGGTTGCATTCAAGAAGACCTTCTCCTACGCTGGGTTTGAGATGCAGCCTAAACGCTATGACAATCCAAGGATTGCTTTGCTCAATGTGGAGCTGGAGCTGAAGGCTGAGAAGGATAACGCTGAGGTCCGCGTGAAATCTGTGGAGGTATGAAGACCACCACACAGCATCAGGATGTGACCCAAATCCCTGGAAATGTTGTGAAATCAGTCTCTCTTCCTTGCTCCCTGTTTTAACCTTCTTTCCCCTTTTTTGCAGGAATACCAGGCCATTGTGGACGCAGAGTGGAACATCCTGTACGACAAACTGGAGAAGATCTATCAGTCAGGAGCCAAAGTGGTTTTGTCCAAGTTACCCATCGGGGATGTGGCCACCCAGTTCTTCGCTGACAGAGATCTGTTCTGTGCTGGCAGGGTGCAGGAGGAGGATATGAAGAGGACCATGATGGTAGGCGTGTTGGCTTGTTGTTTGAATCAACTTGTCTGTTGCAAACCTACATTTCACATGTAAAAAATTAGCTTGAACAATACTGATTGTGTGTTATGTGACCTGCAGGCCTGCGGTGGCTCCATCCAGACCTCCGTAGGTGCCCTGACAGACGATGTCCTGGGACTGTGTGAACTCTTCGAAGAGGTCCAGGTTGGAGGAGAGAGGTAAGAGGGACAAGTCCAAATTTGTCAGTCCTCTTGAGAGAATGAACATCTTTAAGAGTAAACCATGCATCATGATTCTCTGTGACAGCTCACACCCATCACGTCTGTGTCTGTAGGTACAACTTCTTTAAGGGCTGCCCAAAGGCGAAGACCTGCACCATCATCCTGAGGGGCGGAGCAGAACAGTTCACAGAGGAAACGGAGCGATCACTGCATGATGCCATCATGATCGTACGCAGAGCCATCAAGGTCAGTCGACACATAGAGTGTATGTGTGCATGTTTTCCAGTGATTGCAAGAAGGCTCAATATATGTAGCCATTAGGAGTACACTATGTCAAATATTTGTGACCAGCTCTGTGTTGCTGTTCATTCCACCTATATGACTGGTTGTGTTGAATTGATATAGGGATTCAGGAGTCTCTTAATCTGTGTAAAGTGATATGCAGGTTCTTCAGTCTGGTTTGAAATTAGTTTTTTATTATGCCTTCACGACAGCCGTGGCCAGAGGCATTATGTTTTCGGGTTGTCCGTCCGTACGTCCTTCTCGTTCTTGTGAACGGGATATCTTATGACTCCCTGGAGGGAATTTCTTCACAGTTGGCACAAACATCCACTTGGACTCATTTTTTGAATTGCTTCAAAGTCCTCACTACATATATTATGATTCTGGACAGACATGGATGTAAACTGCAACTTTACTGGTTGACGGAGGCATACAACAGCGAGGCGGTAATACTAGTTTTAGTTGAAGTTCTTCTTATCCTTGATGCTAAATTCAAGGAAACTTGTAGCATTTAATACAAACCAGTGAGATTTGATCTAGAACCTTAATTCTGTTTTAATTTGTCAACCCGTGTGTGCACACCGACCGCAATAAGCTGACTGTACTTTACTGATTTTCAGAGCGACTCCATTGTAGCGGGTGGAGGAGCCATAGAGATGGAGCTGTCCAAGTACCTGCGGGATTATTCCAGGACCATCCCTGGGAAACAGCAGCTGCTGATCGGAGCATACGCCAAGGCCCTGGAGATCATCCCCAGACAGCTGTGTGACAACGCCGGCTTTGATGCTACCAACATTCTGAACAAACTGCGCGCCAAACACGCACAGGTAGGGAATGAAACGCGCATGCTTTACCTTCCTACACAAGACTCAAAATATAGTATATATTTGGCATAAGGGCACTTTTATGGCCTTCAGGTTTAGCTGTGGAGCAGGATATAAAGTCAACTCTGTTTGACTTTGTGGGGTTCTTCTGTCATCTCCGTGCAGGGTGGTATGTGGTACGGTGTAGACATCAACAACGAGGACATCGCAGACAACTATGTTGCCTGCGTCTGGGAACCATCCATTGTGAGGATCAATGCTCTGACGGCGGCGTCAGAGGCAGCCTGCCTCATCCTGTCAGTGGATGAGACCATCAAGAACCCACGCAGCAGTATGGATGGACCTCCTGGCGGTGGCAGGGGCAGAGGCCGCGGCAGACCCCATGCTCACTAAGAGAAGCAGGAACAAAACCACATTTTAAACTGGCATTCAAATCCAAATGCAGAAACAGGATTGTCTTCAGTTCCAGTCAGGCTACATTTACACATGGATGCAGAGATTGTGTAGAATAAAGGTTGGCATGTTTGATCTGCATTTGGATTTGAATTCTAGATAAAAATTAGGCTTTGTAAACGGTCATAGACATGTTGCAAATTGCAAGTGTAGTGAAACAAATAACAGGGGGGAAATTAGAAGTTTATCTAGCAATTTCGAGATGGATTCTTTAGACTTTTTCAAAGATGGCTGACATTTCTTGTGTTTTCTGTCACTTTTTTTTTTTTTTATACTGACGCTTTTACTTGGTAACGTCTGTTTAACATTTCAAGTCTTGCATCTTTCCATGTGTAGCCATTTTACTGAGAACTATTGAAATTCAAGAAGAATGAAATTAGTTTCCCCCTTGGTTTTGTATCAAACACACTCCTGTCCCCTCCACGTTAGCTCTTCCTCTCTGACCTGAAGCAGCTGTTCCATCATTTCTAATATGGATGTGTTACTTGACAAACTGATGTGTAACATGGGAAGTAAAGCACTGATGTTAAGCAGTTCTGAACCATTCGTTGGTTGTGCTATGTGAAACTATTTATTGGACCATTATCAATAAATTCACAGCTGAAATCATACTGTTGACAGTTTGTTTTTTGTAAACATCTGGTCAAGGGTGGAGACAGAAGATTGTCGACAGTAGTGCATTAGTGGCAGGTGTGTTGCTCTCTTAAATAGAAAAAGTAAAGCATGGTCTTGCTGTGGAAAATGGTGCATGGGTTTAATTTCAATGTAAGGCCATGGATCATAACTTTAGGACCGTGTAAGGATGATGCTTTTGAATCATTTTGCAACCTGCACAGATTAAAATAAACAAGACTGAGAAAAAAACTCAAACATGGTTGGGTCAGCATGTTAAACATGGTACAGTGGTTCTTAATCTGTTACTTAAAGTGAACATAAACATGAATACAGTTTATTACAGCATACACAACATAAGATAGTATGATGTCTTAAGGGGGGGAAGTTAAAGCCCCTGCAGAGGGTTATATTAAAAAATACAGACCATAGTTTGACAAAAGAAATCCCAGGTTTTATGTTTTTTAAGCTTTTAACTACCCGGTCTTCCTCAGTTGGTGAAGTTTACTCAGTTGCCATGGCGATAACTCAGTTGTATGGAACTTAAGTCACGTTTTAACATGTGGTAACGGAGTGAAGACAACTGAGCCATCTCCATCTGCTGAGAAAGGCCGGGAGATGTGGTTAAAGGAACCTGTAAAAGGCTAGTGAGACTGTTGAAAGCTAGGTTTTGGCCCAAATCAACTGGCTCTAAGTGTTAATCATGCTGGTTTGAATTTTCCCATTTTTTAGGCTATGTGAAAAGTCAAGAATACCATTAAAAGGTAACTTTTAGGGCACCCAGATAGCTCAGTTGGTGGAGCGGGTGCCCATATGTGGAGGTTTACTCCTCAGCGGACCCGGGTTTGACTCCGACCTGTGGCCCTTTGCTGCATGTCATTCCCCCTCTCTCTCCGCTTTCATGTCTTCATCTGTCCTGTCGAAAATAAAGGCCAAAAATGCCCAAAAAAAGGTAACTTTCAAAAACACTACAGATACCGAACGATACACCTGGATGTAAATGGTGACATACTTTGTAAGAAAGATGCATGTAATGCCACAGTCCTTCATAGTGAAGGATCCTTAGGTGTGTGTTTGATGCACCCAGAGAGCTTAAAACCTCCCATGTGATCTACAACTTGTAGTTCAGTCTTTTCACCAATAGGTGATGCTCAATCACAGTCACAGCTGCAGTCCAGGTAGTTGCGTCAATATCTTGTATATGGCAAATAACAAAAAGGCAACAGTCTTCTTATTTGGCTATTGGGATGAGTGAGTTTCACTCTAGGTAGTATAATGCAAAAGTTGAAATACACCTCGGACAGGCTGAATTATTAGAAGGTATCTGTTCGTTTCAGCAGGGATGTGTACTTAGCCACTAGCTAGCGTTAGCTTTACTCATAGTGTTCATAGAGTTCATAGTGTTGCTCTGGATATTTTCTGGGCAGGAAATGCCTGTGACAGCATTATATGGTATGACATGAAAAACTCCACTGGAGACAGGAGGCAGACACATTCATGTGTACTTTTCTTGTACATAGAGGGCGCCCTACCCTTCAGTTGAGGAGATGTTTTTTTTGAGGAGTATGTACTTATGAAGGCTGGAGAGTTTAAAAAAAGTTCCTCTCCTTATCCTTTTTCTAAGTAGTAAATATAAAGCCTAAATGTCTGACTTACAGGATGGAAGTTTCTTCTTGGAATGCAAAGTCCCACTCCCAAAGTACCGCTTTTTTTATATTATCGTCCCTAGAATCAGTTTTTTTTCTGTTTTCCAATCCTCGTCTCCACTTCCTGCTCCTCCTCAATTAGACAGGAAGTCTATGGAAGCCCGCACGGAGCGATTAGACATGACGTCAACGGCTGTGACTTTGATCTCCGTGTCTCCAAACTGCATGGTGGCTCTGATCTCTCTTCTCTCTGGGCCTCCGGTTCCTCCTCCAGCTCCGCCCACTGCTCCCGGTAGTGGTTCCGGTAGGTCTAATGTTATCGTCCCGCACTTCCTGACTCCAGTGTCGGTGATGTACGTGACGTCGTCTGTGGCGCTGCAGTAGATGTTGATGATGATCTTCCGCTGGCCCAGACGAGCAGGCGTGTAGCTCCGCCTCACGACCTCGCCCAGAGCCACCGACTGGTCGACGCAGACGAAGCGGTCCAGGATATCGGTGCACCACTGGCGACCATCCTTGATGAGGAGTTTGTCCCGTGGGTGGCGTCCCTCCACGAACCGGTTCAATACGCCAACGCCGTAGATCAGGGGGCATCGACGCACTCTGACCTGCGAGAGAGAGGTTTTAGAACGTGTTGAAAAGCTACTCTGTTACTAGTCTCACTTTGCCAGACCGTCCTCCACAGCACTGCGGAGGAGGGTCTGGCTAATCCACACAGCATTCCTGGATGGGAGAAAAACGTGCTCCGGTTTATTTCTTTAAACTAGGGCTGTCAAACGTTTTATTTTTTTAATCGCGATTAATCGCCAAATTTCTATAGTTAATCACGATGCATGTTTTATATGATAAAACATGCGATTATCGCATTTCAGAACAGTTTTTAAGTACATATTAACAATGGAAAGCCATTCTTACCAGTGTATCTTAATTGGGAATCAAATGAATTCAAAGAAAGTTACTTTATGAACTTGACTTTAAGATTTGTATTTGTTTATTATTTATTTACTGTAAACAAAAGAAACGTGTGAATCTGTCATTATTGCACAATTCCTCCAAGTACCTAACCTAACTGAGATGTAACACTAACACTTTGCTTATACAGTACAAACAAAATGGTCCAAAAACCGGATGCCACAGCAGGACATTTGTAACCTTTACATTTTTCTAATAAGGAATGTAACAATTCTCCTGGACAGAAAAGGGGGTGGACAATGTCCCAAATGACAAAAACAGTAAAAAAAAAAAAAACGATACAAACAACACAGTCCTAAAACCGTATGCTGATATACATAGTCAGTATAGTGTGCAGTAACTCCTAAATAATGTTGATTACTCACTGACGTCCAGTGATCACCGGTTAATGAGACAGCGTTTGCAGCACTCTGCAGCAGTTCCAGTTTGGCTGCTTTCTCCGTGTCGTACAGGCTGTGTATGCGTGAAACTACTGTCCCCCTCGACAACTTTTTAAAAGTAAGCTTTCCGTTCAGAATCTTATTGGCATCCATTTTGTCAATTCACGCTCGCCATCCACTCAAAACGTGACGTTAGCCTACTACTCTTTGGCCGGCTCGCAAGCCCAAACAAGTGTGTGCGGCGTGCCTGTTGTTTTGTTTCCGGTCCAGCTAGATCCGGTGTGGTGTTGTAGTTTTTCTAACATTAATAGTTGTTGCAACAGCATGTGAAAAAAACTACAAAGTTTGCTAGGCCAAAAAGAACGTTAATCCCGCGATCAAAAAATTGACGCCGTTAAAATGGGTTTGCGTTAACGTCGTTAACGCGTTTAACTGACAGCACTACTTTAAACCAATCACAATCGTCTTGGGCGGCCCTAAGTGCTGGACGGCGCCACGGTGCCTCTGCAAAATAGCTTCGGGAAGGAACTTGTTTTGGTGTACGTTCAAAAGTTGTTTTAGTCGTGCAACAGAAAACTCAGATTGGACAGATGGTCTAGCTAGCTGTTTGGATTTACCCTGCAGAGATCTGAGGAGCAGTTAACCATAGTCCTCACAAATCCACCAGAGTTTAGAATTACAACACAAGGAAAGCTGAAGGTAACGGGACATCCGGCCGAAAGGAGTAACATCCGGTGGAATTTCCGGCGGCACCGGAGCAATCGCGGAAGTGGAACGTCGTGGATATAGACTACTCTGTTACTAACAGGTGCTCCTGAACACTCACGACAGTGGGATCCAGCCCGAAGAGCACGGCACCCTTCAGTATGGTCAGTCCAACATCATGGGGGATGATGATGCGACACGTCCGCCCCAGTGCTCTCTGGACTGCTTTCTGCAGCATAGGCGACTCGGCAAAACCACCAACCAGGAAGAGGAAACGCACACCGTGAACCTCCGGCTTTGCCATCAGCTCCTCTGTCAGGGGACAAAAAGAGGGAAGAGCTTTCAAATCATTTCACGTCATTAGAGTGTATGAGCAAAGTGTGTGTTTCTGTGTACTGTGGCTGGATGTTTCATAGGGAAATATTGATATCTTCAATTTGAAACCTCCACTCCTTGTCTTATGGTGATCCGACTAAAGCCAGCAAAGCTAAATGACACGTGTCTTTGTGTGTTTCTCACCAATGTGTTTGACAATGTTGACGATGGTGGGCTGGAAGAGTTCGTTCATGGCTTCCTGTGTCAGCCGTAGCATCCCCTGGGAGGACCACTTCACTATGTTCATACTGACACACACACACACACACACACACACACACACACACACACACAGGAGAGAGTTGCAGCTTTAATGTTACAGATACACTAAATCAGTTCATTGTTTAATCCAACTGCTCACACACTCACCTCATCCCGCTGTGATATACACACACACACACACACACACACACACACA
The DNA here is from genome assembly GCF_031162955.1 of Sander vitreus. Taxonomy (NCBI): domain Eukaryota; kingdom Metazoa; phylum Chordata; class Actinopteri; order Perciformes; family Percidae; genus Sander; species Sander vitreus. The sequence goes on along the minus strand of NC_135873.1, from coordinate 12,817,239 downwards.
CACACACACACACACACACACACACACACACACAGGAGAGAGTTACAGCTTTAATGTTACAGATACACTAAATCAATTCATTGTTTAATCCAACTGCTCACACACTCACCTCATCCCGCTGTGATACACACAAACACACACACACACACACACACACACACACACACACACACACACACACACACACACACTCACTTGCTCTTCCTCAGGGCGGCCTCCACACTCTGCCCCCTGTGTCTCTTGTAGTAGTCGATGAAAGAGAAGGGCAGGGAGATGTTGAGGGCGTTGGCCCTGCCCGGCGCCGCCGTCCGTTTCCTCGCTTCGAACGCAATGGTGAGGTCCACCCAGGCCGCCGGCCGCTTGGCTTTAAAGCTCTGGATGAAGTCCTCGCCAAAGATCTGGCACAGCATGGCTTCGAAAGCCAGGTCAACGCCGACGGCACCGTGCGGACCGCCTGGAAGAAGATCTACAGCTTTGGATTCAGTAGGAAGAGATTTTCGTGTTTCAGCCAATTGTAAAAGTTTGTACCTGAAGCCTTGTAGAGCTCTTTAAGTGTTCCTTGTGGCTGCTCTATCTGATGGACTGTCAGGTCAACTGTTCCTCCTCCGCAGTCTGCAACAATGTACCTGTCACCTACACAAAGAGTGCACAAACACGCACAATTTTAATACATACAGTGTCCTGGAATATTTTTTTCAAATAATCTTGCTTATCAGTTTGATTTCAGGGCAAGAGAATATTCTGCATAGTGCTGTAAGAACATGATGTTTCTCCGTAGTTTGTAGGAGGAAATTATGGATGATAAAAATAAATGTCAGTGTTTCCAGTGTTTGTATGTGTGTGTGCGTGTGTATTTTCCCTGAAGCTCTTCAACCAATAGACTCTCAAATATAAACAACATAAACAACCTCCAGGCATCTGTGATTCCCTGTGTGAGTGTGAGTGTGTGTGTGTGTGTGTGTGTGTGTGTGTTTATGATATGCAATAAGAGCTGGTTTTGGCTTAGTAACCCTGAGTTTAGCTGACCACACCCTAAACACGAGAGAGCTAGTGTGAGTGAGAAAGAAAAAAATTGTGAGCAGCAAAAATTTACAAAAAAAATTGAAAATGTTGGGACAGATGAACAAAAATGCAAGAGGTGGAAGACTCTTTGGTTTATTTACAGTGCAGATGCAAAGAGTCCCATGGGCTGGGTCCTTCCTGTGTGTGTGTGTGTGTGTGTGTGTGTGTGTGTGTGTGTGTGTGTGTGTTTGTGGTCAGGAAAGGGAGCAGAAAGGGTGGCTCCTCAGATTGTTGTCATGGCTCAGCAGAGCGAAAAGGCGTGTGTGTAAAACCAGAGAATGATCCCAGGCAAAACTGGACACTGTTGGGTTGTAAATGTTGTAGTTGTGAATAGTAGTTTAGAACGACAGACCTGTTCTTCCTTGGTCCTTTAAAAAAAAATCTAAAAAAACTATAAAATTCTGACTTTATTCTTCTAACATTTAGATGTTTTTCTTCAAAATATTAGGACTTTCTCCTCAAAATCTCAGTCCCCAGTCCAACAGTTCAGATATTGTACAGTGAAGTGATAGAGTGAATGCAGTAAATAATGTAGACATGAGAAAGTAGTAGGTGTGCCTGCTTCTCATAGTCAGTTGGGGTTAAAGGTCAATATCATCAATATCTCCGACATGTGGGGTCTGTCTCACACACACACACACACACACACACACACACACAGTCTCACCAGTCTGGAGCTCTGACCACAGCTCTCCGGTTCCACTCTCCACCAGGAAGGTCCTGCTGTGTCTGGATCGCCTCAACTGCTCCCTCGCTGCAACACACACACACACACACACACACACACAAAGCTAAATACACAGCATACTTCAGTTTTTATACCTTTGATATTTGATTTTTGTTGCACACGCATTTGTATGAAATTGTTTAGGTAATTAACTCAGTGGACACAAGGACATTGTTTTTGGTGTCAGCGGGAAGCTGTTTTAAAGAAAGGCCACCTTTTTCTAAATAAAACAATTCAACAACAAAGAATGTTTTTTGAACTCTCTCCAGCTGTGGGCCCCATGAGTCATCACCACCGTTCACTGCTTTGCTAGCATTCAAACATTTTGTAGTCTTTCTGTATAAACATACTGTAGGATCAGACACTTGTGTTTAACTAATGCTCAATGCAAACTGGCTAGAGAAAAAACAAACTTTCAACCTAATTGACCTCTGTAATGTATACTACATATGGTAAGGTTTGGACCTTAGTTTCATAACCCATGAGGTCATGACATTTACCCAAAGAATAGTATAAAGTCTTTCAATCTAAGTAAAATAAGAAAAACATACAACAACTAGAGTCATAATATTTTTGCATGACAGAAGAAATTTGTTGAAAGCTGACAGAAATACAAAACACCTGACAGGCTGTTTGACAGAGCAGATACACGTATATGCCTCCAAACATGCAAGTGAACCCATGAAATGAGACATAGACCCTGTTTACACTTGGTTTTAAAATGCATATCGGGGATCCAACTCGTCTTAAATGGCCAAGTTATAGAGCTTTGGCGCGTCACCAAAACAAGCACCAGGTCCTGCATTGATGACATTTGTGTGTGTGTGTGTGTGTGTGTGTGTGTGTGTGTGTGTGTGTGTGTGTGTGTGTGAGAGAGAAAGAAATTAAGAAAGAAAGAAAGAAAGAAAGAAAGAAAGAAAAAGATTGTAAAGCAACAATGACTACATTGTCCTGAAAGCAAATACTCTTACAGTTGTTTTCACCCTCTGGATGACACAGGAGGTAGTGTGTGTGTGTGTGTGTGTGTGTGTGTGTGTGTGTGTGTGTGTGTGTGTGTGTGTGTGTGTGTGTGTGTGTGTGTGTGTGTGTGTGTGTGTGTTTGGATGGGGGTGATGAGTGAAATTCAAGTCTGGAAACCATTTACATGAAACAGCAGAAAAGTAAATGTATGTGTGCATGCGTGCGTGCGTGCGTGCGTGCATGTGTGCATGTGTGCTTGTGTGTGTGTGTGTGTGTGTGTGTGTGTGTGTGTGTGTTAATGACTCCCCTGTGCTATCTTTGGAGACGAAATGAGGTGGAATAAAAGCTAAAGATAATAAAAACCATGACCGTGATGCCAAGTGTGTGTGTGTTGAAATACTGTATTTCTGTTTGTGTGGCAGTCTGTGTCTACAGAGTCCTTGCAAAGTGTACAACCTGGCAAAAGAAAGTAAGAGGGGGAGGAAATGTTTGAAAGACAGAGGGAAAAGAAAGAAAAATGAATGCGAGTGAAGGAGAGGGAGAATGACAGGCCTGGAGGGGGTGAGAACATAGTCTCACTGCACCTTGTTCCAATTACAATATCCTGTGTTTAGTGTGTGTCGTTGTGTGTGTGAATGTTCTTTGTGTGTGTGTGTGTGTGTGTGTGTGTGTGTGTGTGTGTGTGTGTGTGTGTGTGTGTGTGTGTGTGTGTGTGTGTGTCACTGACTGCATATGTATAAGTGAGCCTGTGCAGGGGATTTTGGACGGCATGTTCGTTTCCTGAATTATGCATCACTCTCCTATTCCAAATCACTCTCTGTTCCTTTGCTGTATTTCAGTAGCATTGTTCTGTAGCTGTTGCAAACAACTGTTTTTAATGCAGCTATTGCATGATAATATGTCTGTGTGCTATAAAGTGCTATAGGAAAAGTCAGTCAGAGGAGCAATACAAATTGCTTTCTCATTGCAATTATGGACATAGCTCTAGAAACCCAAATGCAAGTACATATGTCCCCTGTTCTCCCCTTACGTTTTTATATGCAAAGGTTTATACATTTTATTTTTTATCAAAGAACCAGATATTTTGTAACACAGCTTCTCACCCTTTGTACTGATGATTCAACCAGAAGAGTTTCATGACCATACATGCCTTCACTGGCAGTCACTTAATATTGTCTATGCAGAAAATCGACCCCACATGCCCGAAATAACTCCTCCCACTTCACAATATATGAATTGAAAAGCCACATTGCCACAAAATACTTATAAGATGTAGAATACTTCACAATCTAGAAAAAAATGTTATGATATAAAAAGTAGTTTGTCTGTAGTAGTTTGTATAATCTCGCATTGCCCGACCTTCCTCCACAGCGCTGTGTAGGAGGATCTGGCTAGTCCATACAGCATTGCAGGATGGGAGAAAAATGTGCTCTGGTTTATTGGCATTTCTTTTAACCAATCACAATTGTCTTGGGCAGCGCTAAGCGCCGCACAGAGGTAAGGTGCCGCTGCAAAATAGCCTCGGGAAGGAACTTGTTTTGGTGGAACGTGCACGTAAAGAGGTGAGCTCTGGAATTAAAATGGCTGTCGAGTGTGTGATGAGAATTGATGAGAAAGATAAATATAATTTGATTGACGGTTCTAGCTCGGAGGACGTTTCCTGAATCGACCGGAGTTTAGAATGCCAACACAAAGAAAGCGGAAGGTGAGGGATATTCGGCCGAAAATAAGGGCAATCCGGCAGAACAATCCCGTAAATGAAACATCGTCGATATATTTTGTATAATGCCCCCACACCCCACACACACACACACATCCACACACACACACACACACACACACACACACACACATACACAACTGCAAAGTCAGAGTAAAAACCACAAGTAGTATTTGAAGTCAGATTTCTTTCTTTCACACACACACACACACACACACACACACACACACACACACACACACACACACACACACACACGCAGTTTGTCCTTTGCATAAACCACAATCCCCAAGTGAAATCTAACAACACCAGTTCCAGGAACACAGTGTGGTTTCATGCTTATGCTAATGACAAAGTCTACAAGAAGACACACACAAACACACACACACACACACACACGCACACACAAAGTACACACAAAGTATACACACACACACACACACACACACACACACACACACACACAGACAAAATCTTTCTCTCTCTTCACTACCTTGTCTGAAGCTGGAGTCAAATGGTCGGGATCCTTCCAAATCAAAGCCATTTGTGATTGGCTGCAAGCTCAGGTCAATCACCTGGTGGAGGCGGAGCTTACGGCAGTAAATGGACGCAGCTTCGGGTTCCAGAGCGATGAGGAGCTGCTCAGGACAGTCAGGAGACACAAGACCAGCCTGGAGGAGTAAAGACAAACAGAGAGGGAGAGAAACTTTACTCGCAGAGTTTTATTATCCTGCAGTGCTCTTGATTGTACTGAGATACTTAGGGGGCTGAACAAGAGAAAGTTAGACGTAGGAGAAAGCTGTTCTCTCTCTGCTTTGGTCTGTATATAGCCTGCATACAGTATGCTAAGTACCACTAGGAGAGGAGAGTTGGTATATAAGCATTAGTCGTGATGTATTTGGTGTAAAGTTCAGTGGCTGGAATGATGTGTGTGTGTGTGTGTGTGTGTGTGTGTGTGTGTGTGTGTGTGTGTGTGTGTGTGTGTGTGTGTGTGTGTGTGTGTGCAGGGCGGGGGTCTGGACACCACTTCCTGTGTTTGTACGCCGGCCTCTCTCATTGTTCACTTGTGATTACATCATCACCAGCAGGAAGTGCACACACCCTGACAGCCTTAAGCTAGGAGGCTGTGTGTGTGTGTGTGTGTGTGTGTGTGTGTGTGTGTGTGTGTGTGTGTGTGTGTGTGTGTGTGTGTGTGTGTGTGTGTAAGTCTGTGTGTGTAAGTCTGTGTGTGTAAAAGATGAGAAAATTGAAAGAAGAGAGAACGAGAATGAGGAGAGCATGACTTTAAAAGTGAAAGGTTGTACAGTCTTTCCCATGGGCTATGCTGCACATGTACACACTCACACACATTCAAACATGGGTTGGTCCATTGTCATTGATGTCTATTGTGATAGGACCCCCTGCATTCCTGTCCATGTACCCATCCTTCCTACAAGTTATTGTGACACACTACAGTACACTGAGGAGGAGTGTGTCTGTTGGTGGGAAGATGTACAGGGAGGATAGAGGCAAAAGAGCAGCGTTATGATGTCACACACACACTCCACACACAGTCTACCATCATCCTCTGCGTGTTTGTACGTGTGTGTATCTGGAAGACTAAAGTCTAGCCTGTTGAACAAGTTAAATCCACTGATTTTGAAAGGTTTTAGTCATACAACCTGGAACTGTTATAATCACATGTATGTACGATACCGGCAGCCAATGATGGCCACAATCATCTTTGTCCAGTCAAAACCATGTATCTCCAAAATATCGACTTTTCATGCAACAAGAAAAACAGCCTTGTCTGATGCTTAATCAAAATTTATTTTTTGTAATTCAGTGGGTTTTAGAGGGTTGTTGTAGGAAAGAAGGCTTGTTTTTATCAGACCAGAACAAGTTTATAGCCCCTTTCAACCAGTCATATCTATTGCTCTATGCGTAGATTGTATGTATCTGTCAATATGTGTGTCCCTACCAGGTATGCAGCCTCTCTCATGAACTGTTTAGCAGGTTGTTTCCACACAGCGGGGACGGTGATTACCCATCTGATCGCCTCTCCCTCCAGCACTGATGACGACTGGTCCTTCACTTCCTGAAACCGGATCAAATGGAACACTCAGAATCGTACTGAAGATGTGAGTTTCAGTCAAAGCAAAACACTTTATGAGCTACAGTACAGCAAATATTTAAGTCATCTCTACACCTTGGCTTGCAAAGTATATCTAAATAAATCACACACACACACACACACACACACACACACACACACACACACACACACACACACACGTATGAACAGTGTATAAACATGTCCACCACACTGCACCATACTGCAATCATAACGTGCACCTTTAGAGCATGTTCCCTGAAGAAGCGCAGGGCGTGAGCAAACACCTCGATGGCCCTGACCCTCCGACCGTTGATGGCGTCCAGCTCCGTCTCCATGGTGAGGTCCTGTAGCAAAACAGCCGCAAATGCTGAAACACTGCTGCAAGAACAAGTCATCTTTCTGTTGCTTAAAGGGGATACTTTAGCATTTTTTATTTCCCTTCCATAAAGTCCGGAGACTTGCGAGAAACAAAGTTACAAAAAAAAAAAAAAATAGCAAAAAATTAAGCAGCAGAGGCCAAGATATCCAGATTTTTCATCCTGATTATAGTTCAAGCTCCAATTACACTGCATCCTACACTTCCCACAATGCAACTCGACCTAGATGTTTAGAATTTACCCTTTCAGTCTAGATGTATTGTGTAAAGTTGTCTTTCTGTCACTACTACCCATATACTCATATATTACACTTGTGCTGTGGATCTTCATCTTGAACTTATCGAAGTAGAGCCAGTGCCGGGCCTCCTCTGGGTCCAGGTCGTGGTAGAAGTCCCGGGCTGCAAATCCAAAACTGTGGAACCGCAACTCAGGAGTCAGCAGCAGACACGTCGGGCTCTTCTGATTGGCCACCCCGGGGTCGCCACCCTCCCAGCGCCTGCGTGCGTAGATTGGAGGAAAAAGATGTCAAAGGTAGAAACTCATAGAATAGAATTGAATTGAAGACAATACACAGCCTTTACTTCATCATGTGGATGGCTTCTGAGTCCTGTGTAAAGCTAAATGCATAGCCGCTGGAGGTTGTCCCAAAGTCTATTGCCACGACAACCGAGAACGGGCAGGACATCCTGGGTCTGACCTCCACCCTCTGAGAGAGAGAGAGAGAGAGAGAGAGAGAGAGAGAGAGAGAGAGAGAGAGAGAGAATTGTGTGAGTTGTAGCTCGTACTGATAGGAGAACTCCTCTCCATAATCACTCCTATTGGATAGATTCTCTATTTACTCCTCTCCTCTCGTCTTTATTGGGCACTTACTTTAAGTCTACACTTCCCTTTAAACTCTGAGTGTAAGTGTTATTATAAACCACTAATAACAGTGAGAAGTGGATGTGGGTTTAAATGTCGTGTTTAAGAGCTCTATATAAAGAAAATAAGTAGAAAGGGTAAAGGGTGTGTAGGAGTTTCTGTGGTGAATGTGTGTGTGTGCATAGTTACCGGCGAGGGTGAGGGTGTGAGGGGTGTGATGCTGCAGTCATTTCTAGCTGTGGCAGGCGATGAAGGAGCTGATAAAGTATCACCTGGGAATTCATGGAGAAAGAGGAAGGGACAGAGAAATGTAAAGATACGCAGTGGTGGCTAACTATTAAAATCTTATTACAAATATAAACACGTTTCAGCATTGGCAAAGCAGCACACGTACTCCACTGGAAAATGAATGGAATTGCCAAAAAAATTAGTTTGAAGCGATATGCAGTAAGGGAAACGTTATCTAATCACAAGGAAGGAGACACTCGACCTTAAGCTCTCTAAATGTGAGATTGAATATCTGTAGTTTCACTGGAATGACTGGAATGTTGCTGGAATCTGATTTGAGTAATATTCCCAAGTGGGAGAGAGGGACATGGAAAGGTCTGTGTGTTCACGCTCCAAAAGATAACAGTGAGTCATTTTGAACAGGTTGCCATAATAAAGCATGTGTATAAACTATACAATACTGTATGTGTGTCTCACCGGGTATCTGCAGGCTGTTGGGTTCTGGCTGCACCACGTCAGCCATCTTTACAGGAGCCAGGGTCTGCAGAGAAAAACACCGACACCAACATGATGTAAATAGAATAATGAATGCTTCATGGCTTCCAGATAAAATAACGTAAAATAAATATAGCGCACTAGATAGTGAATAGGGAGCAATTTTGGACACACCAAAGATATTCTTGAGCCAAGAAAAGGAAGTAAGGAAGACACACCCCAACTGTTACGGCGCACTTGAACTTCCAACTCCCAGCTGCTATAACTCAGAGGCCAATGATTTGTGGTTGCTTGGAGAAGCTTTCAAGTTTATGAATCCGAATGTCTTTTGAATACCATATATGTAAATGCAATATACGACATGAGACAACTTTCTGTCGGGGTTAAACACAAAACAAATAAACACGTGGACAAGTTAGAGAAACTAAGAGTAACTTGATAAATGTTGCGTGCACTTATTCAAAAGACTCATTCGCATTTATAACATGCATTTTATGATCTTGGGCACAGGTCTGACAGAAATGTTAATTATGGAGGATCAGAGAATGAAAAGATGTTTGTGCATGAAATGTGAGAAAAAGACAGCGAGTGTATCTATATAATTGTGTGTGTGTGTGTGTGTGTGTGTGTGTGTGTGTGTGTGTGTGTGTGTGTGTGTGTGTGTGTGTGTGTGCGTGTGTGTGTATTGTATTGCAGCCCTGGAATCATTGGATCCGTCTGTGATCTGAGCCAAGAGCCCACTAAACAGATGAGTGCAATGAAACAAAGCTGTGTTTGTTTAAATCTGTCTAAAAGTGTGTGTGTGTGTGTGTGTGTGTGTGTGTGTGTGTGTGTTTTGTGTGAGTAATTGAGAAAGTAAGAGAGAGAAAGAGACCATGAGTTAGTTTGACACCCTTTCTTTGCGTGCGTGCATGCAACATCTGTTTGCATTTATTCATGCGTGTGCCTGAAACATTTGAGCATTTGAATGTGTACTTGTGCATGTGTGCATCATTGGCTTTCTTTCCCAGTGTCCGTCCCTGCTATTTAATGATAAAACCAGAGAGGGGTTGAAACTCCACATCCTTTCCCTGTTTCATCATACTTTTGTTATGTTTTTCTTCTCTTTCATCCTGTCATCTCTTTAAGATCAATGCACGATGCAGTGGACGATTTAAACCCCCCTTGCCCCACAATTCTTCTCTCTCTCTTTCTCAGACACACAACTAAGATCTAGCAAGGGAACAGCAGAACAAGCAACTTTGACTCCCCTGAGACGTTACATTACGGACAGATTGTGCAACACACTCCACTTTTATGCACCATTAACAATACAGTTCTCTCTTTAAAGTATACAGGGCAGATTTACTGGCAAGACAGGTTGTATTATTATACTCTGACAAATTATAACAAAAAACACTAATGCAAAATAGTACAAACATGCAAGTTTGACAGATGTTTTTTTTGTCCAAAGCTGCTTAAACAATGCATTCAACCACCATTCGAACAAGAGCTACATGTCATTACAAATTGAAATTTTTTTTATGTTAACTCACCTCTTTCAATGCTGTTGCAACACTATGCTCTTGTCCTTTGTCTCTCCAAAAGTATTCCCAAACTCCGCAGTCTGAAGTTTGGAGTCTGTCTCCAGGGAGGTGGAGATGGAGAAGGGAGGAACAGGAGGAAACTGTGACTGAATACAAGAGGATGCTTTCCTAGAAATCCCTTTTAAAAAATTAAAGACATCCCACTTGCAGGCAGATTTCCCAAAATTGGAATTCCCTAGTCAGAAAAGATCCCAATGAGATGTGATGGATGAAGATACGCGTTGCAACAAGGAAAAGAACTGTTTCTCTTCTTCTTCTTCTTTTGAGAAAAGTCAAACTTTTCCTAATGAAGTGAGATTTGTAGTTTTGTCTCTCTGCAGCCGAGCTCGCTGCCTCTCCGCTCTGTGCAGGAATGTCAGAGAAAAGTGTTGACACACACACACACACACACACACACACACACACACACACACACACACACACACACACAAATTGCAGGAGTGGGAGGGCTATGACAGCGCATATGGGAGAAATTCTGGGGGTTTACCTCACTGGGAAATTGTGTTTGTGTGTGTTGGAGACTGAGGGGTGGAGTATTCCTGAGCAGACGGTGTAACCCAGTTAAGTCATCTTGCCCTCTCTATCCCCTCCCACTCCTCCATATCTATCCTTCCTCTGTTTAATTATTTCTTCGTGTCCTCCTCTTTGCTTCTCTTTTCATCTTGTCCCCTCTTCATTTCTCTTCACTTGCTGTTGCTTTGTTCAAATTAGTTTTCTTTTTTTTGTCTCCTTCCACTTCTTTGTCTTTATCCCTTTACTTTCTGTTACTGCTCATTAACCTTTTAATAACCTTCACGTGCAACTTTCTAACTTTGCAGACAAAAGCAGGAAGCAGCCAGTATTGTTGGGTCAACCTAAAACAAATGAAATAAACTCAATTTAATGTCAGTGTTTCAAGGAACAGTTTGACTTATTTGGAAATATGTTTATTTGTTTTCTTGCCAAGATTTAGATGATGAGATCGATATCAATCTCATGTCGGAAAGTGGTATCAATGACAATCAGTTTAATAGTTAAACTGTAGCTTTTGCGGTACTCTTACCCAATACATGTTTTCTCATGCTGTGTGTGTGTGTGTGTGTGTGTGTGTGTGTGTGTGTGTGTGTGTGTGTGTGTAAGCATGCGTGTGGATCTGATTTCTCCCCTCTAGAGCTGTGATTGAAAGCATACATTAACCCCCAGTGCCTGCAAACACACACACACACACACACACACACACACACACACACACACACACTGAGACTAGCTGGCCCCACTCCCGATGGGCAGAGGAAGTCAGACCTCTTGAGTATTCGAAAAGAAAAGGCCTCTGGTATATACACATACACATACACTCAGTCTCCTTGTCCTGTCAGATTTCCAAATCGAATTAGGTTTGTGTGTGTGTGTGTGTGTGTGTGTGTGTGTGTGTGTGTGTGTGTGTGTGTGTGTGTGTGTGTGTGTGTGTGTGTGTGTGTGTCTGGAAGCCATTAACTGGCATGTCTCCCCTTGCTGCCCAAAAACCAAGAGGCCCCATATGGATCCTGCCATCACCTCTCTCTTTCTCCTTCTTTCTTTCATGCCTCTTTTATTGTTCCTACATCTGTCACTTCTCTGTTTTATGGGCCATTCTTTTCTCTCTTTTCTCTTGGATCTTCATTTGTTTAATCCATTGTTTTTGATCCCTTGCCCGCGTTCATTTGCTCCAGGGAATTTTATTATGACTAAAATTAGCAGTCGGGTGGCAGCATTTCAACAGCTTTGCTATTAAACCTGGGCTTTTCATGATTTTGGTATTTTTCATGACGCCTCTGTTTTGCAATCAGCTTCATCCTAATCTTTATTAGACCTGCCTAAACCCACCATATAGGGGCCGCAGTCAGGCTCCTGCATCATCCCCCAGAGACTCAAAATTCTGAAACAGATCCGGTATAGGTGCAGCCTCACCCTTCTCCTCGGACGCAGGAAACCCAACACAGGAAGTGATGGGTTCACTTGACAGGAAGGAACCCCTACGCGGCATTCCTCTCATGAAGTTCTCGACTGACGGAAACACACCCATAACATACACATGCAAGCGTGCATGCAAACGCGCGCACTCTAAGAGACTGTTCTTCCTTTAGCTGCTCTAAATAGACCCCTATCTTGCAGCCTGAATGAGAACCTGTTACTTTCCCTCCAGATAGCATTCATAAATACAAAAGCAATTTTTGGGAAAAGAATTTTGTAAATGCAGTTAAGTTGATAATATCTTGTTGATAGCTTTACGTACATAGTGTTGACAACAACATACATTTATGTTAGTGCATGTTAAAGCAAAAGTTCCACATGCTAACTTTAAAGGTCCCATATGGTAATTTTCAGGTTCATACTTATATTGTGGGTTTCTACTTTGTACTTGAACATGTTTACATGCTTTTATGATCACAAAACATTATTTTTCTCATACTGTCTGTCTGAATCAGGGGCGTCGGACTGGGGGTAAAAAGGGGACTGAGTACCCAGGGCCCTCATGTGAGTAGGCCCAAAAAGATGCTAGAATGAATAGCTGTGGATGCGGGGAGGGGCCCATAGAAAATGTCTTTCTACAGGGCCCAGAATTTTGTGCTACGCCCCTGGTCTGAATGTACCTGTATTCACCCTCTGTCTAAAATGTTCAATTTTAGAGCTTATCTCTTTAAGCCCCCCTCCCAAAAAAAGCCCAGTCTTCTCTGATTGGTCTCTGCACCGTCATTGCAGCCAGGGAGGGAATGTAACAGCACTTTCTACCTATATATAGTATAGGTGTGACATCACAACTGTACTGAAGTCCTGACGGCTCGTTTAAAGGCACTGTCTCTGTATATGGGCTGTGTGAATTTCTCTGTGGATTGAGCGTTTTAATACTTTTACAGTATTTATATAGCACCTTGACCTGCTTTATAATCAAAAAAGACATTTTTCACATTATGGGATCTTTAACATAAAAGTGTAATGCATGTTTTGTATGAATTTTTCAAATGAAATATAATAATAATATAATTGGTGAGCTTTAGGGATGCTGGTATGCAGATCTTTTTAGAGCCAGGCTAGCTGTTTAGCTGTTTCCAGTCTTTAATGCTAAGCTAACTGGCTCTAGCTTCATATTTACCGTACAGACAGAAGAGTAGTATCAACATTCTCATCTAACTAAGCTGTCTCTAAAGTCTGTCAAGTTCAAGTGATAGATGCTCTGCGCAATCACATGCCATTTGGAAAGATGCCATTCTAATTCTTCTCTTTTCTTTCATTAAGGTAAATATTGGTCATGAATATGCAGATCCCCTCACCCTGTGCTAGTATTGTGGGTTAAGTGGTAATAATTATACAACCTCTCGTAAAACAAATCGTCCTGCACAAGTACTGCATGGCTTTTTGCACCTTTTTTTTTTTAAGCAAACACACGAGGGGCCCAGAGTCTGAACATGTGAGTGTAAAACACACAAGGGAATCATTAAAGTGGCAGTAGAAATATCTGCATGTACGTTGTAACTCCTTGTTTTCTTTAAGGTTTCTGGAACAAATGTGTAGCAGGAATATATTTCCATGTTCACTAAAGTCCTTGTTAAATTCGAACACATACTGTAGGCCTGTTGCTTATTGGAGTGTTAACAGCACCTCAGTGGTGAGTGTTAACAGGACCTCGGACTGTAAGCACTTGTAGGTGCAGGAATATTTGAGTTTGTGCAGAAAATAATAAAGGCAATTTTGTACCTTGGCGTGCGTGCTAAAGGGCTACTTTCTGCTCATGTGCATGCAAGGGTGTGTCGTATGTTCCAGTGTGTGTAAGGGTGAATGTGTCCGTGTAAGTGGCATTGGACAAACTCACCGGTGAAGCCTGGGGTGGGGACAGGGCCACGGGAAAGGCTGGGATACACACACATATGAAACATGACTGCCCTCTGACATCAAGTCTGGGCTATTGTGTAATAAAATGAGAGGGAGAGCAAGGGGGAGAGAGAGAGAGAAGTGCAGGAAGGGAATTTATGATTTATGATTCAATAGCAAAAATAGTTGGTATAATGTATGGCAGAGGAGAGAGAAGAGGGAGGGGACTTCATGTAATAGCAGTGAGAGAAGGAAAGAGGTGGGAAAAAGTGGAGTACTTAATTTAGTCTGTAACCAAATAGTGAATGTGAGCACAGTTGGTATGTGTGCATGCATTATATTATTGTGTTCTCTTATGACAGTATATTTGGGTGTGGGCAGTGTATTAAATCTGCAATACCGTCTCATATCAAATTAAGTTTCACCGTTTCTAACTGCCTTTGTCATGTGTGAACAGAGCAGAAACTCCAGTTAAAGCATAGGGTCGTTGAGATAAATTTGACTAGTTTTGGTCTCCAATTGGCTGCAGCGTGTACATGCATGTGTGTGTGCTGTGTGTGTGTAATTACAAGGAAACAAACCATTTCTGTAGCTCTTTATGAGTTTCCCAAGGAGAAGTATCACAGGCTAGTATGCAAATAAACTGCACACACACACACACACACACACACACACACACACACACACACACACACACACACACACACACACACACACACACACACACACACAGACATTGATTTAAGGTGACACTCTGAGGAACATTTGGTGTTCTTTATTTAATGTCCCCATCGCCTTCTCAACACATGCACAACTATGCATCTTGCATCCAGCTGAGAGAACGCAGAAATACAGTAGCCAGCTGGAAATCTGGTACAGTGACGATTTACGGTGACATGGAGCTTCTCTGAATGTTATATACTACATGTAGACCAAGCAGTGCTGTAGTGCAAGATTCATGGAAGAATATGCAGTATAGTCACTTGTTTTCACTGACTATCATTAGTGGTTCCTGGAGTGCAGTACAGCCTAGGTTCCAGCTACACAACTTCCAGCCACATTGACAACACAATGATAATGTTTGTGCCAGGGGACAAACCGTACTGCCCCACAACCATATTGTGTGTTACAGTCGCCCTCCGCTGTGATTTTAGGGTAATGCACCTTATTTTACTGCTGACCCGGGACATCTCCTCTCTTTTAGCTTTCAAGAGGACAGCTGGGTTGATCCAGGAGAAAGTTGTAATATCCTGTTGTTAATTGCACCTGAATCATTATGAGGTGTGTAGGACAGAGACTGAATGACGCTTTTAAAAATGTAGCACTGATGAGCCATGGATTCTTTATATAGGTGTGGCAGTTCAGCCTTAGATTTTATTTAAGTGTTTAAGTGCCAAAAAGCTAGTGAAGTAAAATGGCCTCAATTATCTGTGAGTCAGGAGCAAGAAATATCTCTACATACACCAACATATATGTCACCGTCATCATGTTATTAATGCCAAACAGTGTTTCTGATTCAGAACAGCTGTCATTACTAAAAACATTGTCAGCTCTCTAAACCTGCATGATGGAAACAGGTGAAGCTGAGTTTTTAGAAAATATATTATTAAATAATATTGCTTTATTAAAATACACAAAAAGGGACATTAAACCTTTGAAATGTTATAATTGAAGTATTCAATTTGGACTGTTTTCTGCACAAAAACTAATAACATAACCTTTGTTAATAAATGCATCAAGTTATATTCTGGTGCCATTGTGCAACCTCAGTTTAGGCCCCGTTTGTGCTTCTCATGTGTTATGAATACATTTGAGTCAGAGCTGACCTTGTGTTTTTCAGAAATATAAATACCCAGTGAACAGAGGGGTGTTTGATAATACTTACTGCATTTCTAAAGGTATTTCTATAATCCTCAAAGACTCTTCTAACCATGTGTGTCCACTGCACAATAGAAATTCCCTAATAACAACTATGTTTTTTAATCCAATTGGCTCCCACAAATCGGCATGTCTATTATTGCTTAATTTGTACGACAATTTCATTAGTTAATTGTCTATATTCTTTTTTGTCTATTACTTTCCAGCACCAGGCTTAAAGCTTCTTTTCACTAGTGATAGTCAGTGATCAATGATCAAATAAATACAATACTGTGAAGTTTGTGGGAAAGTTTCAGATGGATGGACACATTGCTGTGAGCGTATTTCAATAATCTTTCAATTTAAGACTGTATATACTAAATATTTATCTTTCTTAAAAACAGTAATTTTACACTAATAGATGAGGCACAAACTGGGAATTCCCCTGACCCTGAAAAGCGTGCTCACACTGCTCACACTCAGATATTAAATTATTGCTGCTATCTGCTGTATTATCTGCTGTACTTTTACTCTCCTCAGTCTTGTCCTCTCTCTTTCTCATCCCTAACACCCTTTACAAACATACAACCAACGCCTCTTCTGTTAAAGAAAGGTCAGACCAAGTTAAAACAACCACATTGTCAAATATTAATTGGTCATAGTGATTATAAAAAGTGGCAGAGAGAAAATGGGTTCTATTTTGTTTACCTACGTGAGTTGAGGTGGGGCGCGGCTTGTGGTCGGCTGGGCCAATAGCATCGCTAGGAAGTATTGACGGACGTAGATTCCAACCAATGATTGAAGTGTACAGCTGGACAAACGCTACCCACGACATAACGTTTTTTTACCCCTCGACGTTTCTGCAGAGAAACAGAGGATTTATCCGTTTTTAACTAATAACGTGAGCAAACCGACAGAGGAAACACGTATTTATTCATCGTATTGGAGATTATTAGGAGAATATATTAACTGTGTTGTTTTCCTGTGACGTCCGGGACCGGAAAATAGCAGTTTCCCCCCGACAGCTGGTTTGCGGATTCCCCCCTACAAGCTTGAAGCTGTGTGGTGAGTCTGTTGTTATTAGTGGAGTAAAGGGGGAAGCTAGCTGTTTGCTACAAAAAGAAAGAAAGAAAGACAAAAAGAAAGAGGAGCAAGATAGCAACCAAAAACGCTAACCGGCTAACCATGTTAAAAAGCAATAACTTGTGTTATTTTCTGTATAAGAGCCTATTTCCTTATAACTTGCTTCAGTTTGACGGCTAATATTATGTATTGTGTTGCACCACTTAAGCCCTAGAATATCAGTCTAAAAAGAAAAGAAAAAAACTTTTATAAAAAATAATGGTGGCAAACCAACTTTAGTCTTCTCCTACATTAGAAATAGTTGTATTCTGGTAGACTAACGTTACAACATTGGAGCACTGTCAAGTTCGTGTCTTCAAATGTTGGATTTAGATCTTTACTTAGATCAGTAACATATGATACATATGATTATATATAGGCCTACACTGACTCGAACAACAGACAGACCTTGTGAGTTGTCTGCTGTTTGTCTTGATAATCATTTATTCCACAGAAAGTCAATTAAAGTGTTGATTATTTGTCATTTATCGGCAGAAATGTTTATATTTTCGAAGCCACGCAGGCATTTGTGTTTCGGGAGAGAGTAAAAAAAAAAAAAAAAAGTGTATGTGTTAGTGATGTTGTGGCGGAGCTTGATGGATGTTTGTTCACAGGTTGCATTCAAGTACCCATCGTGAGCCCCGATTTTCGACGCTCAACGTTACTGTGACGTGTAATGCTGAAACGATTAAATGGCTACATCGTTGGTTCACTGATTCCCAACCTTTGGGGCTTTTGACCCTTTAGGAAATTGTGATGCATTTATCACTATTGTATTTGATTAACCGATAATGAAATAACTGTAATTGCAAAGAGTGTCTGTAACAAAAGAAGTAGTGTTCTACACTCAGTTGTCAGTTTATTAGGTTTACCGAGCTAAAAGTAATGTAGTCTTATTTTGGTGCTGTTAAAATGTAAAAAATATAATTTGTATGAGAGTTGTTTATACTATTTAGTCTACCCTCATTGATATAGACATGGTGGACAAAATATTAGAAACCCATCCTAGTATAATACAATACGACTCAACAACACAACCGCAAACAACATTCTCCAAAATGATCATAACGTTGAATCAACACCTCTCTAAAACAGTCTTAACAAAATCTGAACATTATAACCTTCATGGAAGATTTATTGCATGATTGTTGTATTAGATTTGGTTAATTTTAGTTTTGTACCAAATAAATTGGCAGCTGAGTATATGTAGTTACTTTTCATATGTCATGACTGAATGAGCAGTCGCGGCACTATAAATAAACTCATGGTGGCCTTAAGGCATTCACAGCAGTACAGCTGAACGATTAATTGCATTTGCGATAATATCGATATGTTAAGACGCGATTTCCTAATCGCAAAGGCTGCGATTTGGTCACGTGACTCGCAAGAGCAAATCAGTCTGCACCCACAGAGAAAGCATCAACTTAGCACGATCATTTTTTGTCTAGTAATTTGAATGTTGCATTCGAAAGGGGAGGCTAAGAAAATACACACTGCTGGGTGTTAGATTTTTTTAAAGTGGCTTTTTTGTTCTAAAAAGCCTTTTAAAATGTCAATGACGTCATACACATATATGGCCAGAGATACTGCTTTACGAGCTCTGAGTCACTTCCTTTGTTCTCTCGAGGCATCAACAACACAGCTGACAGGTTAGCCTCTCTCTGTTAATACATGTGCTAGAAAGAGGTTTGCTAATGTTTTGAAGACCACGCCGAAATATTCACTCTGACATTCTGGTTCTGCTTTGGATGCCGTCAAGCGGGATCTCCGATCGTAATCAGTCCTTCACTGACCAATCAGCATTCATTAGCAGAATGCTAGCGTGTTATGAGCAACAACGACTCATCGAAAGGACATAAGTACTCATTCATTCAACTTTTGACCTATAATCCATGTTGAACTTGCAAAAACTACAATCAAATCTGAGATTTCTCAACAACAATCAGGCGAAAGAGACAAATTTAGCCGTCTAGCTCCATAGAGTCCCATTCATTTAGCACTGGACCGCGATCACCCACCGGGGGAACTCTGGTGGAACTGCAACCAAATTCGGTACAATGGGGCTGAATAGGGAGTGGAACGGCTTTCCGTAGACAGTTTTGATGCTACTACTAACGTAACGATAGCCTCTCTGTCTCTGAGTGCAATGTTGACACTGTCATGCACGCCGCCGCAACTTCACGAGGGGCTGGAGGCAGCTCCTCTGTGTGCGCTGTAAAAAAAAAAAATACATCGTTGTATATACTGTATATACTATATTTTTACTTATTTAACTGTCTAGTAAAGTTCAAAGATGGTGTTTAAAAAGTGCAATCCACATGTTTACATATGTTTATTACAGTAAATGATAATTAAATGTAAATACTACTAAGTGTGGTAAAGCCACATATTTGTTTTTATATTTCTGCAATCTGCACTTCAGTTTGTGTGATTTGTTTCTGACTTTCATATGAATGTTTCCACCAGGCTCGGTCAGTGCTCAGTATACTACTGGGACTGAAGTAGTTAAATAAAAGATGTCATTCATATAAATTCATGCATCACCTAATTTCATCATCACATACAGGCCTGGCCTCCAGGAAAGAACAGTTTGTTTAATCGATCTAATCTTGTGTTGTTCATACTATACAATGATTTATTGCTTGTCTTTGTTGAATAATACAGAAGACAAAGAGCTTAAAAAATAATCGCATATTGAATCGAAATCGCAATATTTCTGAAAAAGATCGCAATTAGATTATTTTCAAAAATTGTTCAGCCCTACACAGCAGTCATTTCTTCAGCGTCAAACTGTGAATTATAGGTGTAGGTGGGGTCTCACTGGACCTATGCACTGGATGCACTTTATTTGCTTGAAAATAGAATAATCACTTTTCTTGGCTGATTGTAATAAGTTGTTGCAGGCAGAAACACAGGAATCATCCCTCATTTGCTGCTAGGCAACCACAATGTCAGCTGTTGTCAGTCGCTCAATTAGCGTAACTAACAACATTAACTACTGTGATTTCAAACCAGAGCAGAAAGGTGGCCGGTTAGCTCAGTTGGTAGAGCGGGCGCATATATGCAGAGGTTTATTCTTCAACGCAGAAGGTCCAGGGTTCGAGTCCGACCTTGTGACGGTTTTCCTGCATGTATTCCACCCCCCCGTCTCTACCCTTTCATATCTTAGATTTCCTATCGAATAAAAGGCAGAAATGCCCCCCCCAAAAAAAAAAAAAAAAGCCTATTTCAGACTGTGACACTCCAAGCGTGATGATGTTATTTGTGTTGTGATTTTTCTTTTTGATTAAATAGAATGAGGGGAAATAAACCACGATCCACATATGGTACATTTATCTCAACAGAAAAAAAGCGTGGCCTGAGGAAAGGGTCAGTGATTTACAGTGTTTTCCTTTTCAGAGTGCATCAGTGCTGGATTTTGTTCAATCTTGGGATCTATCATCGAATCACGCACTCTTAGCCTCTGGGGGGAATAGGAATGGAAATACTGCGGAGGGATTTAACCAGATGTTGTGGTGTAGCTGCTTGCATATCCGGGCCACGTCTTTTTCTGTGCGTCGCTGCAAATTGTTTTTGCACAATAAACAAACTGCTCTTTGGTCAGTTTGTTTTTCATTTGCTCTGTACATACACTGTATGCCTGCACCATTCATACTAATATTTGTCAGTGTTGTTAATGATGTTCATCCTTCAAATGGAAGTCGGCATGTTCTCAATATTGTCACTTGCCATGCACGTGTCAATATTCAGATGAATTCAGACATCTCAGCTAGGGCTGGTCAATATGGTTGAAATCACATTATAAATAAGTATTTTACAATCCATAAAGATCATGATATAGCAAACGTTTGCAATGTCACACATAAAATACTCAAACTGATGTTTAAAGCACTGTTATGGAGTACATGAGACCAAACCCTTCATACCGCATTGGTAAAGTAAAAGCTTCAATAAGTAATTTTGTTAGTTTTTAATTACAGTTTGCTCAAAGCTAGACCTAAAACTATTAATCAGTTAATGAATGAATCGATATTTAAGTAGCCTAATGCATCAAGAAAAAAAAAACATTATTTTCCTTCAGCCCCGCAAATGTGATGATTTTCAGTTTTTTGTTTTATATATTATTGTATACTAAATATATTTTGGGTTGGGATTGTTGCCGGGATAAAACAAGACATGTGAAGATGTTGCCTTGGGTTTTGGGAAATTGTGATAGGCATTTCTTTGACATTTTCGCGTTACTTTCACGTGTAATTCCCACATTCCTGACAGACATGAATGCAGCACCAGACCACGTGACCGACCCAGCTTTCTAACGTTAGCAAGGTGGCTAACAGGATTTAGCTAAATTGAGCTACGTTGCATCGCAGCACAGTAATCCCCACTGGAGAAACGACGAACACGCACTCTTTGCGGTGTAGTTGCGGAAACTTTGTGTAACGTTACGCTTCGAAGCGAACACCTAGAGTACAATGCCAGGTAACTTCACATTTTAAACAATCAACTGTTCGTCTTGTGTATGTGTGTGTGTATGTGTAAAGCCGTTGTAATCCCCAGAGCGGAGGCTTGTTATGTTGACCTGCTTCACTGATGCTGCCATGCTGTAGCAGCGTGCTAGCTGATAGCAAAGCAGCCGACTTTGTTTGGCCTCATCCGAACGGGAATGGAGTTTGACCTCGGTGTATGGTTTACCTGTTATCATAGTTTGTGTTTTTTATTTGGTGCTTTGTTTGTGATCAAGCCGTTTTCATGCAAAATCACTTTACGACTTTAATGAAAATAACCTAGCCCGCTGCGCTGCCCTTTGTTGTTACAGAGATAGCTTTCACCTTAGGCCCGCCCATTGACAGCACAGCTATGTGTATCTGTTTGCAGCAACGGTAAACTAGCCACTTAGCATTACCTCGGCTAAAACCGTCCAATCCATTTACCAACTTCCCAGGTAGGCCTGGACACCTGGTTTAGCCCGTTAGCTCTCAGAATCCGCTAGCATGCTATAAGCTACTACGACGTAGCTCCCATAATTACTGACTGTAACGTTACACTAACGTAACTGTTAGCGACACTGCTCCGCAGATTGGGTCTGTGGGAGATTTTACAATGTTAGCGTTTTGTGTTTCTCCTAATGCATTAGCAAATTATGTTAAAACAACAAACTCCTCAGTAGACTGATCGATTATTTTCACGTGTAGAGTTTATTATTTTTAGTTTTTTAAACCGTTTGGTATTAGTACCTGCGCTTATTTTGTTATCCCACACATTTCAGTTGTTTACAAAGCAGTTTACAATTGGGATGAATGAGTTCACTTGTGGACATTTCTGGTAATAATTGTGTTAACTTGTTTTTAAGACTGCTACTAACAATTATTTCGTTACTAATTAATGTTACATGCATTTGCTTAAGTAATTGTTTAGACTGTAAAACGTCAATCTCTGTCAAAAGTGTCCATCCATGCTTATTTCTTTCTCCAACAATCCAAAACCCAAAAAATTCCTCCTTTTGACAAGGTGGAACCAATAAATCTCAAATGTCATTTGTGCTTCCTAAATTAGTTAAAACGATTAATCGTGTAACCCCTAACATGGCAGACAATAATACATGTCTATCATAGTTTCCCAGAGCCCAAGGCGTTAAATGTTTTTGTCCGACCAACTAACTAACTAAGGCTGGGCGGTATGACCTGAAATGTATATCACGGTGTAATTTGAAGCACAGACGGTAACGGTATATTTATTTTTCTTAAAATCTCAATATATGCTTCTAAAGGGGTAAAACACTGGTATGGCAACTGTAGGCTACTCTTAACTGTATTACTAGGCCATATTTCACATAGTAGAGAATAGGGCTGGACCCTGCTGTTAGACTATTTTGATATTCCTTTGTTGGGTAGGTAGGTATTATGGAACCCCTTTAGGTTGATTCAAGTCCTGCATCACCCTGTCAGGCTTCTAATTTGCAATAATGGCTGTCTCATGCCACATTATCCCTTACTTAATAGTGACATTTTGAGTTTTTCCTCCCCCTTTTTTTTTTTTTTTAACAGAAATACAACTGCAATTAATTTTCAAATAGAAATTCACATCTATATTTGAATGATCTAATTTCTGTGATAGTTTGTCATTTTAAGTCTGTAATCCACTCCTCATATACAGCAAATGCATAAGTCTTGAGGAGAGACATTATTCCAGAATAAGATGGGGGGACATTCATGAGGAGTTGCAGTAAAGAAATGCATAATCAAGGCAGCAATATGGACATTTATTACTGGCATTCATCAAGAGGGAGGCTTCATTTCAGCCTAGAAACATCCAGTCAGAAAACGTTTATCTACAACTACAGTGCAACTGAAAGTGTTTCAGATCAAGAAGAACAAGAACATGAGGTCATTTAACCCAGAACTGGACCTCAATCATATGCCATTTTTTTGTTTGTTAATTTTGTCAGAAATGTCGTTCTACTGCCGAGCAGCATTTAACCTTTCCACCGTTTTTCCGACACCCTCATCAAATCAAACTCTGCTCGCCTGCATGGAGAATGCTAGGGTCCGCTAAGTAAATATTACATGATGAACAACACATGGTTATGCAACATGAACACGTTAAGTGCTATTAGCAGTACATAATGGCACAGTGCTGTGTCTCCACTTTCCCTTCTTCGTGCTCCATGCGCTCTTGTGTTGCCTGACCAGAGGCATGTTTACAGTGACTCAATTGTTGAAATTATTTGATAGGGTTTGGGATCCATGTGGTCATTTTTAGCTTGATGGCTTTCATACATTTTTGTAGGGCTGGGCAATAAGTCAATGATAATGTATAGTCTTTCACTACAATACTATTGTGAAGAAATATCGTGTGTGTGTTTTTGTTTTAACTGTCCGGGTAAAACTTCCGGCAATTGATGTTAAGTCTTGTTGTTCCCTAACACTTTATAGACTTACAGTAAAAGTGAATTTCAACACACAAACAGACACACTCGCGTATGCAGGCTTCAAATGCTTGGAGCATGCTGCCGCCTTGCGCAACTAGTGCAGAATTAAATTTAGGCGTGTAGTATTTTTTTACTAAATGTTCTTTCTTACCCTCTCTCCTTCCCAGAGTATTATTTACCTTCATAGCTAACATCTCGTGTAAATCTCTGCACTGCATAATTGGACTGCTTTATCATTGTCCACAGACAGAAACACTGACAGCTTTGAGCCAGGCAGACACCCCTCCTCTTAGTCTACTAACCTACTTAGATTATACACGTTCATATGAACTCCTCTGAAGGACAGTGTGTCCGTGCTGTCAGTCTGCCCCGGGTCAAACTCGGCTCTCACATGTTGATTTTGATACATTGACTGGGACAGAAACACAAATGTAAAACATTATGTCCTTAATTTGGAAATGGGGTTCTTGTATGGGTGAAGCTGCTGGGAGCCGGTCCTCGCAAGTCAAACCTTGCTATAGTGTCTGCATGAGGCTGACCCTGGGGCTGTGTGTGCAGCTCGGTTGAGATCATCGCTTCACTTTTCTTTTTTTTTCTCTCCCCGCTGCGAGACCGCAGTTGAGTCATGACAAGTCTGTTTGAGCTGGCTGGCAGTCTGAGGATGATGTCATAGGGGGCATTTTGCATCAGAGCATGAGTTCTCTGTTCCTACAAAAGTAGGATGCGCAAATAATCATGTCTAATCACAATATTTTTTTTTTAAAGTTAAAATTCCCTCTTTAAGCATAGTCGAGTCAAAGGAAGGTAAGGTTAAGACGAAGTGCAAAGGTGAAAGTGCAATAGGATGGAAGTTCTTTACATGAAGATGGTTCTTTTAATGTATTAAACCCATTTTTCCTTCTTTTAAATAAATCGTAGTCGTGTGTGTCTACATAGCATCATTCAGCACCATTACTTTACTGTCTAACTTTTTTCCTGCATCGCTACTCAACCTTGTGCTTTTCTCTGAAATTTATTTTACAGTTATGTTGCATCCTTGACTTACATTTAACTCTTGACACTGTTTTGCGCCACACACTGAAGCCAAACTCTGTATGGAAAGAGGAAGTTAATCTTGTGCTATATTTTCTGTTTTTATTAGCACAATCTACCTGACTTAACACTCTGGGTGTGTGTGTGTCCGTGTCCGTGTCCTTTTATCGCAGCACTGCAATTCACCAACCTGGAAAAAAAACACAAGATTGCTGTCGGAACATGCAAACAACTCTATTAAGCCCTCAGACTCATTTAGCTGTTTGCAGTAAGAACATTTCTAGATATCACGGAGTAGTTTTGGAGACCAGGATCAGTCCCATCCGGTGATGCAGTTTTCAATCTGCCTCTTATTAAGATCATGAGATGTGGACAGTTCTTTGGCGGTTTTATTGTTTATGAGCACTGAGGCTCAAATACACTTCCAACAGTGGGGGCAGTTTTTCAGCTGTATCTTAAATGCTAATTTGGATTCTGAAACTTGATTCAGATGAGATAATGTAAATGTAAGGGCCAATAAGACCCAGCTGTGGGCTAATGAATAGATGAGTCAAAGTTATCTGGCGTCAAGAATGGAACCAAATGAAGTTTGCATGGTGTTTTATTTATTTATTTATTTGGGGAGCCAAGTAATTATACTTTACCATGATGACGTTTTGAGAAGAGTTCCTGTTTTTACGTCGTGACCATTTTCCTAACTATTACTCTTACACGTCTGTCTTCTTGTGCAGAGCCGGCTGAGATGAGCGGTCCAGAGGTGGCCAAGACACCGGGAGGTGGCGCTCCGGGCAAGGAGGGAAAGGAGCAAGTGTCCAATGGGCACGCAGGAGAGGGCAGCGACGCCAACCCATTCGCTGAGTACATGTGGATGGAGAATGAAGAAGAGTATAACAGACAGGTGTGTGTGTGCTCATACTATGTTTTATAGACACGGAGCACACCAGGAAAAGCTTTAATTCTTTATGGTCCGACCCAGAGAACTTGAGACGTGACGCCATGAGTCATGTGTTTTAATGCCACCCCATTACTGAGAAGATTTCTCTTTGGGGAAACCTTCCACCTACTTGTCATGCAAATGATCCCTCATATATTCTTCCTCCTGTCCATCCATCCTCTTGCTCTTTTTCCCCCGCCAATTTCTCTCTGCCCTTGCATGCATGTCACTCATCTCCCTCCCCCTTTCTTCTCTCCCTCATCATCTCCCAGGTGGAAGAGGAGCTGTTGGAGCAGGAGTTCTTGGAGCGCTGCTTCCAGGAAATGCTGGAGGAGGAGGACCAGGATTGGTTCATTCCTTCACGCGACCTTAACAACCAGGGGGTGGGGCAGCTGCAGCAGCAGCTCAACGGCCTGTCCGTCAACGATCACCACAACAACCTGGAAGAAGTGGCGGTGAGTCACAGTTGCATCTAATTTCACAACAGAGAAGCCCACTTAGAAATTGATGAACACCCAAGAGTTCAAACGAGCATGCGCTTACTCTTTTTCCATGTCTCTTTCTGCAGAGGAAGAGCATCTTGAATCCCGAAGCAAAGGAGTTTGTCCCGGGGAAGAAATACTAGGAGTCCCCCTCACCCCCATGGAGCCTCCACGCGCGCGCGCACACGCACACAACAGTTCTCACATATTCCCAGAGACTCTGGCGGCCATGACCGCACACACACTGATACACACACACACACACACACACACACACTCCTACACACTTGAAGTCAATGGCGTGCTGGCAGGCCCAGTTGGGGGGTGGGGGGATTTCTTTTTCTTTCTTTCTTTCTTTCTTTCTTTTTGTTTCTTTAATCTTTTTATTTCTTGTAAACTGAGGGACATTGGGAACAGGGGTGGGGGAGGGGTGTAATACCAGCACCGCCCTACTGCGGGCGCTAGCTCATCACTGCATTTCAGATGACACTGGTGATGTTTACAGAGTATGCAGATCTTATTGATGTCCCCTTGGAACTGAGGCAGCTACCAAGGAGTGATGCCAGGACAAAACATCTAATAAACATGAAAAATTGCTTCACATACTTGTTAATTTGTGTGCTGTCAAAACTTGAAAAGCATTGTCAGTAGGTTAAGGGTTTCCGTAACAGTGAGGTAAGAGAACGACTTACTTATTTCAGGGGACTTGATGGGTTTCTGCCGCTGCTCTGTTGTGTCATCACGGTCAGTCATACCCGTTATCGTTTGCTCCTATGTCATAAGCTACTTGTGACATCACAGCTCTTGTGCATCTAGAAATGCGGGTTATTTGTATCCGCGGCGGCTCCGTTTCAAACCAAATACAGCCCCACCCTCCCTGCACGCTTGTTTTGACGTGTTGTCAACAGACAAGGACAGGTGTAATCATGGATACAAAATTATTTTCCCAATTTATGTGGAAGTCCATGTTTATCTTTTGTCCAGTTTATTACAGAGGTGTGAGTTTCTAAATCATGCATCAAGTTGAGTGTATTATAGAGGAAAAGGTCCGATTTTTGAACCTTAAAAAAAAACAACTCAGTTCTCAAATTTATTTTTGTTCCCGGCTTCATCCTATAGTTCAATTTTTAGATTCATGGGGTGTAGTGAACAACCTTGTTACAGGGGAGTATTTGGTCTGGAACACAGCCACTGCCTGCCGGAACAACTTAGTTTGTCCAGCATCAGATCGAGTGTCCATATCCAAATCAGGTTTTCAAATAGCCTCTCCTCCTTTTTCTCTTCATGTTTGTGAGGATGAGTCATTTTGTGTCTCTACTGGGTACAGTAACCTGTGGTGTCCATTCAGTCCTGTTTGCAGGAGGAAACGTTGAGGGAACAGTATTGTCATGGCCAATCAGAATAAAGCAGTATGGAACACATGGCAGACAGTATGACTTCCTTGCTGTTCTACTCTTTGTATGTTGACGTTTCTGAGGAAGTTCTTTTTCACCATAAATCTTTTTTTTTTTGTGGTCTGGCTTTGCCTGAATCATCGCCTCTTAGTGCAAGTATATCTCTGTTAAGTTGTGAGCCAATAGGAAAAAGTTGTATATGTGAAGATGCTTTTAAGGAAACCTAAATTGTAATCAACAGTAATCTATAATTAGTTGTTTTCTAGTTCTTAGCCATTTTGGTTTAAAAAAATGCAGAGGCAGTATTGTCATAAGAGAATCTTGTGATCTGAACATTAATGCTCATGCCACTGTTCATTTGTGGTATTAACATTGACAATAATGTCTCGTGTATTTTACTGTATTAGTGTTAAGTAGACACTTGTGCACTTGTACTTCATTGACTTAAGAAGTATTTGACAGGTGAAGGCACTTCATTCCATCTGTGCAGCTTTTCCAATTTTCAACCTAACAAGTATTCAAGTGTGTTCTTAAACCGAGCAGGAGACCGTGAAACCTTGGTTAAAATGGAACTTCCTCACACAGTTTCGGACCACATCTGTCGGATGGCACCCTGGTGAAGCCAATAGGATTGTCCGCCAGGTGGATTGTACAACATGAAATCATTTTTGGTGATTTTTGTTTAGACGCGTTAGATGACCGAAGCCGTAAAAAAAAAAAAGGAGAAAAAAAAAGAGGTCCAGAAGACAGAGTATGAATTTCAATACAAATAAAAATAATGAAAAAAGAAGAATAAAGATGTTAAAGACAAATGCTCTCTGTCGGTCTTTTGTCACATTTGATACACACTGGACAAGAACCCTGATAAGCTCATACTGTTTGGTCGTGTTTGTTAGGTCAATATTAATGACAGGAGACACCGCCATGTTCTTCTGTCATTTAATACAGCCTCCATAAAATGATCAGTGAGTAAGTTCTATTTCCTCACGTGGAAAATACTGTAGTAAAGAAAAAATAGGTCTCATGCATGAATCGTGTGTACACAGATTTGATCTTAAATTGTGCTTAAGAACTTTTGTGGCATTCCACAATACTTGTGTACTTTCTGCTTGTTTAAGTAAAATCTAAATTCAAGAGTGCCCTAGACCACACCAATGCCAATATACACAAAAACCAACTTGCCTTTGTGCTGTGAAATGATAAAAAAGCAACAACACAAAAAAGGTCTACACATTTTTTTTCACTTAAAGAGTTTTCACTTGTTAAATATGACTAGTTCTAGCCTAAAAGGTGCTGCTGGAGATGGATAGCTTATTGGTAAGTGTTATAATGTAATAGTCTAGAATTTTTTTTTTTTTTTTTTTTACGAGTCTGTATTATCTATGCTGTCGTTTAGTGGCAAAGCCAGCAGAGGTCATCACGGCCACTGCAGGCTTTAGGTAGGAATGCAAGATTATTTAATATTACAGTCTAATCATATTGAGATATTGTGATCCAGTTTTTGATAGACGATCAATTGACCTTCCACAACAAGATAAAAAAAAATGTGTATGTGTGTAACATGTATATGTGTAGGCCTATATATCTAATTCTGCTCCCTCCCCCCACTAGGCCTCCTGCTGGCAGACTGCAGTCTCCAGTCCACCCAAACAAAGTTCCTCAGCGGTTCTGAAAGCAGACCGGAGGGATGACTTTCTCCCTTTGGAGTGGGAGGGTCAGCCGTACAACAGGCTGGTGTTCACGGTCTACATTGCTGCAGAGGAGGAGGAGGTGAAGGGCTGGTTCAGCGAGTCTGACTACACGGACGAGGGCCAAGTGATACTGTCACTGCTGTGCTACTTCCCCATTGTGGAACAGGAGGAGCCTCAGAAGAAGAGGAAGGAAACCTCCACAGATGAGAGCAGCACTGACCTCTCCAAACGAAGACGCCCCAGACTGTAAAAACTATGTTAGTGATTAAAAGACCACATCCAGGAGGCATCCTCCTACTCCAAACCACCTCAAGTGCCTTAATGAGTAGCATCAAGAAATGCAGAGATCTTCATCCTGGTGGCGTCAGTTCGGCAGCAAACCACAGTGTGCACAGAAGGTCACAATCTGATAAGGCGAGCAGAACATCATCGATCTGGTATCATACCAGATTATCTCTGCTCCTAAAATAAGAACGTGATTGATTTCGTACAACCAGAGAAATAGTAATAATATAATAAATAATTAAAACTGAAACCTGAGAGGTTTTATTTTCTTCATATTTTCACCATGGCAGCACCCAGTTTAGTGTGTTAACATACATTTAGACAGCAACTTAAAGGGCATATTGCAGGTTACATTTTGTAAATGAAAATGAATATATAACCATGTATGAAAATACCATATAAATAGTTCATGCAGGATTTGAAGTTTTACAAGACACAATGGCACAAATTTACTAGAAAAAAGTGACAGATTTTCAACAGTTTAATACGCGTTTTTTTTTTTCTTCTTTTCTACGTCGCGTCATTTGACGTAACGAGAGGGAGTTGTTTGCCAGGCTCTCGTTAGCTCAGTGTGGAGTCGGCTGGTATTTACAACCAGCGATCGTGTGTCTGAAGTAGCATCACGTGACATGGTTAAGATACGTTTATGACAAATAATTGAGGACTGCTTTAATCTAATGAACTCAACAATGTAATCATGTTATTTTCAACAACTTGGTGTTCTGGATTACTCATCTAAAGTGTAATTAATGTTACTTCAGTTTTGACCTCAGGACAATTGTGAACCACAGCCTCACATATTAGTCTTGAGGAGCTGCAGCATTTGTTCATGGACGAATTGAAGTCTTTTTCTGCGAGTGATCTCGATATAGAAGACGCTGATTATGAGAAGTGATAAAATATGCATACCCTGCTTGCCAACCCTTGTGATTTTTTTCCTGCCCTTCTCCCTGTTCTCCTGGAGTTTCAAATCCTCAGACTTTTACATGATGAAATATCTAAACCTGCTCATCCACTATATTGATTTAGTGACAGATTATCGACAAACAAACTGCTCTGACAATATGCCATCCCAGACAATTTGGTCAACATGATCAGGAACTGCTAAGAAGGGATGGCCTGCAGGACAGCCCACTTAAAGTTTCCAAATGAAACGGGGAACGGGGTCTAGTGGCCACTCGCAAAACAGCTAGATGACCTAGACTTCACCGACCTTGCTATGCTATCACACAGTGGCCAGCAGATGCAGAAGAAGACAAGAGTAATAAGGTAAAACAAGGGAAACATCGAGGTCAACACAACGCACAAAGACCCAGTGACCATGGAGGGAATAGCACTTGAGGAAGTATAAGCCTTCACTTGCTTAGGCAGTGTCATTGATGCTTCAGAGCCAGAATTGGCAAGGCAAAGGCTTCATTCATCCAGCTGAAGAACATTTGGAGCTCCAAAGAAATCAGCCAACGGACTAAGCTTAGACTCTACAGATCTACCATTAAACCTATACTGTACTACTCTTGGGATCAGAGATGTGGAGGACAACCAAGAACGTGACATACATGACGAAAGTACAAACCTTCATCCACGGCGGCCTGATGCTTATCTTGAGCATCCCCTGGCCAGTTAGCATCAGCAACAATGATCTCTGGCAGAGAATGGGCCAACAACCGGTGGAAGAAGAGATCCAGAGAAGAAGATTGGGATGAATTGGCCAAACACTCCGGAATACCAAATAGAAGCACCAGGCAGGCTCTTAGATAGTACCCCAAAGGCACAAGATGGAGAAACCGGCCCAAGAACACCTGGCGAAGGGACCTCGAGACAGACATCAAGCAGAGCGGGCTGACAAGGTGTCTTGTCTTAGCTAGAAAGGAAAGTCTGGTACAGATGATTCTGAAGAGCTGTGGTCAACCGCCTATGCTACATGAATGAATGATGATTGTATTTGTATAGAAATAGCCTACATCACAGTTGTTTGTGATTGGTTTTTAATAAATTGCATAGACCTACTTGTTCCACACGTTTAGTTGTCTGAAGAGAGAGCGACAGAGACGAGCAGAGACAGACACACACACAGACACACAGAGTTAAAACGGGTACAGCAACAACAACCACAAAAAACATTTATTTAGGACGTTAATCGGCTGATTGATGGGCAATGGCGGAGGTAAAAGCTTGTGTCACACCAATACATTTTGAAAGGGCAACAGCCAATGGGGAAACACCAACACTCACTCCGACCAATGGTTTAATTTCATCACTCACTCTGTGAAGAGTTTTGAGTTTATAGGGTTGGTCCTTGCATTCTGCAGGTCCAGACAAATATCTGACTACAATTAAGGTGGAAAGCTGAGCACTGACTGTAGCCAGCCACAGGCTACGGCCACACTACAAGTGGGCATGTACTTTGCTGCAGCTACAGCCATTTCTTTAGTTTAGTTGATGCTATTGCTGTGGCTGGCAGTATTGATTGGTGTGGCAGCTGGCTGTAGCTATATGACCACAGTTTACAGTTCAAATAAACTACATCCTAACTAGCAACAATACTGAAATACTTATACATTAATACATGAATACTAATCTAATAATTTATT
This sequence comes from Sander vitreus, assembly GCF_031162955.1. Taxonomy (NCBI): domain Eukaryota; kingdom Metazoa; phylum Chordata; class Actinopteri; order Perciformes; family Percidae; genus Sander; species Sander vitreus. The sequence continues at coordinate 12,784,987 of NC_135873.1, read as the reverse complement.
TTCGTATACTGGATAATAGTATAATATTTTGAAAGGGAGCATTCTGCATAATGCTTTACGTACATTTGGCTGATAATACTTGGCTGATTCATTTTTGAATACAGAACTTTAAATTGTAACAAAGTATCTTTACATTGGGATATTTGTATTTTTACTTAGGCCTAAGTAAATAATCTGAGGCTACACATGTACAATGAGATTAAAAGCAACTCCTTTTCCAGTGCCAACAGCTACGTAAAATAAATATAACAGATAATATAAATAATATAAATATTAAGACGAAACAAGGAAATACACAGATATATAATTAAAAAAAAAAGAATAGATTAAACATAAAATAAACATTAATAAACATAATAAAAGAATAATAAAGCAGTGCAGTTAGTATGAATACATAGGGTTTAAAAAGTGGTGACATGCTCTTGAATGCAGCTTTTGTTACGTCTGGCAGCGGTGCTGAATGCAGGTCTTTGATTGGCTTAAGGCTTGTGAGTTGCAGTTTGTTGCAGCCTGAAGTGTGTTCGATATCGTATCAGCTTGTACTGCATGGGCGGAGCTCTGGTTCTCTTCTATATTATATAGCGCAGACTCCACCCGTACAGATATTCTCAACAACAAAACACGCGCTCATACTCTTACCAAGAACTCGCGCGGAGTTTAGATATTGTACACATATCTGTGGCGGGAGATGTCGTACAGAGGGAGATAGACAAGATATCGTTGTTTTGATATTTAAAATAATGTCAAAATAAAATACGATAGCAGAAAGAGTTGTGACAATAAACGGCTTTGCTGGAAGACAACACAAAGATGGAAGATTTCGGAATATATGCGGTTTTCGGAGTAAACTGTCCGCCTCAAAGGCTGCTGAGGTAACGTTAACGTTACGATTAACGATTACTTTAAACAGTAGCGTTAACGTTAATAAGTTTATTACCATGGCACATTATTTCTGTGAGCTTTAACGTTAATGTATCTGAACCGCAGCTCGAGTGCTGTTAAATAACGTTACGGGTTTTGTAGGCAGTTGTCACCAGCCCGTGTTGTAAACCTTTAGCTAGCTATCTGTTGCTCCCATTGGCGCCTCTTCAAATCAGCAATGTTAAGAGAAGGATAACGTTCTTACCTACTTTTCCTGCTCTAGCCTAGTAATTCTGGATAGCAAGAGAGACCAATATTCCCTTATTTCTTTGTTTTTTTTCTCCATGTCAGTGCTGAAGGTTCGTGTAGGGTGTCTGTTGCAGTTCCCCCGAGTGTCCGCCAGGTGGTGCTGTTCAGCAGCGGGCCGTGGGGGGAGCGGATCTGCGTCAACGCTGAGCTCAACGATGCTGACCGGTTCCCCATCACTATTGGAAAACTGACTCCATATAACAAGTATAGTAAAAGCAAATACCGTCTCCCACTGTCACCAAATCTGAATCTAAATGATTTATCGAGTAACCAACCCGGACATCTTGTGTCCTGCAGGTGCCTGTCATGGGAGCAGTGGGAAGAGGAGACCTGGACGGACAGCGTCACACTGAATGTCACTCTGGAAGGAGGAAACCTGGTAAATATTGAGTAAACTATAAGATTCGGGACTAAATGGCGTACTGGGAGTCGCCAAACAAACAGCTATAAGAAGTGGTTATTTAGTTTCATGCTAATACCCAAGCCACATGAGTATAAGTATGGAAATATAACATAGTATTCCTTTGGCAATCAGGCAATATATCCTTTATAGTGTCTAATCAAAGCGGTTTGGGGGTAAAATGACATTATTTATGTATCATGGTAGACAAATTTGTGTCTTGACTATAAATAAAATCAAATCTGTAAGTGTGTTCCTACACAAGGATTCAGTTATGGATAATTGTGTTTTTTTCCGTCAGGTAAAAGCAGATTGGTCAGAGACACTCCTGTCTGTAAAGGAATACACACCAAAGGTAATCTGTGTGAATTATATACTTTATAATACTAGTATCAGAAATCTGCCATTTAGACAGCAAAAATCCCATATCAAGAGCTGATAATTGTCCTGATGTCAAATCCATGACTTCCCCTAACTGTGTACCAAATTCAGTAAAAAAAAATCATCTTTAATGCTACATGAGATAAAAGAGTTTTACGGATGGAATGCAAACAAAAAGTTGTCTTAATGCCTGTGTGTGCATTTTCTATAGATAGTTGTACCAAATCAGACAGTCGTATTTTAAAGATCTAATTATTATACTTAACACTTGTCAATACAACTTTTGTAAATGTTTACTTTTGTATTTTTTTCCTACATTTGGCACAATGCCTCTTACAGCTTGCCTCTCTTTTCCAGTTTACTCTTGGAATCATATTTTAAACAATAACGTTTTGCTAAATAATAAATGACACCCGATTGTTGACCGTCCCAGGACACTGTGGCTCCCCTCGCAGCCCGGGAGCACAACGGCAAGAGGAAGAGAGAGCGAGTGTCGGAGGAAGACGGGGACGAGAATAAGATGACGACGAGTGGGGAACAGGAGAATGTGTGTCCAAATGGCACTGTGGAGAAGACCACACCTGTGCGAAAGGCCACAGGTCAAACCAAGGGGGGCCAGAAGCTGTTCAGTAGTGGAGCAGATGCAGCAAAGGTGAAGGGAACAGGTGAGATAGATAGCATACTGTGGAAGGAGAACTTGATATTGTTGTTGATAATTGTCCTGATGTCAAATCCATGACTTCCCCATAACTGTGTACCAAATTCAGTAAAAAAAAATCATCTTTAATGCTACATGAGATAAAAGAGTTTTACGGATGGAATGCAAACAAAAAGTTGTCTTAATGCCTGTGTGTGCATTTTCTATAGATAGTTGTACCAAATCAGACAGTCGTATTTTAAAGATCTAATTATTATACTTAACACTTGTCAATACAACTTTTGTAAATGTTTACTTTTGTATTTTTTTTCCTACATTTGGCACAATGCCTCTTACAGCTTGCCTCTCTTTTCCAGTTTACTCTTGGAATCATATTTTAAACAATAACGTTTTGCTAAATAATAAATGACACCCGATTGTTGACCGTCCCAGGACACTGTGGCTCCCCTCGCAGCCCGGGAGCACAACGGCAAGAGGAAGAGAGAGCGAGTGTCGGAGGAAGACGGGGACGAGAATAAGATGACGACGAGTGGGGAACAGGAGAATGTGTGTCCAAATGGCACTGTGGAGAAGACCACACCTGTGCGAAAGGCCACAGGTCAAACCAAGGGGGGCCAGAAGCTGTTCAGTAGTGGAGCAGATGCAGCAAAGGTGAAGGGAACAGGTGAGATAGATAGCATACTGTGGAAGGAGAAGTTGATATTGTTGTTGATAATTGTCCTGATGTCAAATCCATGACTTCCCATAACTGTGTACCAATTCAGTAAAAAAAATCCTCTTTATACTGTACATGGTGTGGAGGAGTAAAGCATTTCCTTGTGTGCTCTTTCTTCTATCACATCTCCTTCACTTCATCTACGTTCCGCAGTCAATGGAGCAGGACAGGTGCAGGGGATTGTGGGAAGAACGACTCCTCAGAGTGCAGCCAGGACAAAGAGTAAGCAGGCCAAGACTCCCACACAGACCGGTGAGTTTGTGCATACAATCCATTTTTAGTTTTATTTCTATCTTTGCTTCTTGTAGTATCTATTCACCTTTTTAGTACATTGATGCACATTGTCCACCTGAGGTCACAGGAATATGTTTTCTGTATACAGAAACTTGGACAGGCCATGGTGCACCCAGGTATTTGTATGTTACAACAACCTGGGCACTGTCGGAAAATACCCTTATTCCCCTATTTGGCAACAGTTGGACACAAAGCTCAATTTCACTCTCATATTTGTCTTTCATATATGAAACTGGAACTAGGTGACACTAAGCTTAACATAAAGACCCGGAACAGGGGGATACAGTTAGCATGGCTGTGCCCTCTCAGCACCTCTTAATATCTATAATGCTTAATTGAGGCCTTCAGTCTTCACTATGGGCATATAAAGCCTTGTTGGGCAGAATCAGTGGATAAAGTCAACACCTTGACTTGGATCTGGTGTGAACTTGTGGTTAGAGGTCTCTGAAACATTTAAACTTTATTTGATGTTGGCCTGTGTTGACATTTCGACGTCTATCCTGAGGTTGTGCGTGTGAGATGTTAGTGAGACTTCAACTCGTGTAATAACAAATCTCTGGTTGTCCTGCAGCCCCATTGGTCAGCCCGTCAGGTCGCTGGGGTCAGACTCTGTGTCCCATCGATGCTCTGACAGCTATTCTGATTGGAGGCCAGGGATCCAGGATGCAGTTCTGCAAAGATCCCATGTGGAAGCTCTGCACAGGTCTGTCAGTCATAAACAAGAAACATTTTCTCTGTTTCATATAAGGCACCAGTGAGAAATGTGTTAAAGGGGCTTTTAATATTGGTGGATCCACTTCAGAGTGTTCTCATCTGTGTCCAACAGAGGACATGTCCTGGGTTGCAGCGGAGACTCTGGCAGAGGGTCCAACACCCGAGGCCAGGATCGGCCACACAGCTGTCTACGACCCGGACTCACAGCGGATCTTTGTGTTTGGAGGCTCTAAGAACAAGAAGTGGTTCAACGACGTTCACATCCTGGACACACAGAGCTGGAAGTGGACCATGGTGGAGGTGTGTGTTCTCTTCCCCCCCAATACCATTTTTGCTGCTTGTGCTCTTTCTTCATGTCCCCCCTTCTCTCGTCTCCTCCAGGCTCAAGGCAAGGTCCCCCCTCTGGCCTACCACAGCTGCAGTATGTTTCGGGGCGAGCTGTTTGTGCTCGGAGGAGTGTTTCCGTGTCCAAACCCAGAGCCAGACGGCTGCAGTGACTCGCTGTATATCTTCGATCCCCACCTCTCCATCTGGTACCAGCCTATTGTAACTGGCGACAAGCCATCCCCCCGCTCAGGGTAAGATGGTTTGATCCAAATGTCATCTCAGCACGTCTGGCTGGCAGTCCTTTTCTCACACACATTGAATCACTTCATTTTCTCCCTGTCTTATCCTCCCTCTTTGTTTCACTTCCAGCCACTCTGCGTGTGTGATGCAGGAGAGGAAGATCTATGTATTTGGTGGATGGGACACTCCTGTCTGCTACAATGACATGTACATGTTGGACCTCGGTAAGCCACACACCAACTGTACACACACACACACACACCCACACAAGGCACATATATCTGGATAGAGGTGTAAAATACACTGCATGCATTATTAAAATAAAATAATGTGTTTCTTAGGTCTGATGGAGTTTTCTGCTGTGAAAACAACTGGGAAAGCCCCCTCTCCACGAAGGTACACAACTAAACACCCAAACACACCCAGCTTAAACTGGTCTGGATATTGTACCTCAGTACTTTGCAGCGCTTTTCTGTGTTATTTAGTGTGTGTGTGTGTGTGTGTGTGTGTGTGTGTGTGTGTGTGTGTGTGTGTGTTACAGCTGGCATGGCAGTGCTGTGCTCTCAGATACAAAGTTCTTGATCCACGGAGGTTACAACGGAAACAACGCTCTCAGTGACACCTTCATCTTTGATATAGGTTAGAGGCAGCTCACCATTACACACACACACTTACATACAACGTACAACTCGGGGGGGAGCCTTGTTGACCCTTAGAAGCATTGGTTAACATAAATATATTAAGTACATCCAAGAGTTGTCTCTTGTTTTAAGCAAAAGACAGTCCAGAATGTCTCATTTTCTGCCGATTGTCTTATCAATTAATCAGCCATTGCAGCTCTAATTACAACAAAGTATGACATTATTATACCTTTTACAGTATTAAACTCATCCCTTTTGTCTTTGTTTCATTGGCTCAGACACCAACAGCTGGACGGAGGTGACGCTCCCTCAGCTCTCCGTCCCCAGGGCGGGGCACTCCATCATCACCATGGAGACAGACGGCCACCGCCGTTTCTCAGCGGAGGATGAAGACGTGGATATGGACGCAGGCTCCGTCAGCAGACGCCTGCTGGTGTTCGGAGGTGGAGACAACGAGGGCAACTTCTACTCCGACCTGACGACTGTCGCCGTGGAGGATCTGCTCGCTGCTATTTAAAGAGAGCGAGTCAGAGGTGAAGCCTCACTCCCTGACTGCTTGTGAAGCCATTTTAACACCCCCACAGATCCTTTATTATTTATATTCCTACAGTTTGTCTTTGTTTCCTTTTTGTTGTGTGAGCCCTCTCTTTCTTTTATGTTTTTTTTAAAAGGTTTTAAAGATGTTGGAATTGGAAAGTGTACAGTTTAGGCATTTCTTGAACACAGATCTGAAAAGTTAAGCTTTGTTCCCATGTAGTGCACAACAGGAATATGAGAGCTACTTTTTTAACGAATGAATTAGTCTTGCATTACCAGATCTATCTCCATAGCACTGTGTCAGTGCTTGAGTATGGTCCGGCTGCACGAGTTAACATTCTATAAATGGGGGAAAAACACTCTTGACCTGTTTATTTGTTTAAACCAATCGCCTTAGGCAGTGCTAATCACCAGATACAGCGACAGTGCCCTTGCAAAATAGATAGCGGAAGGGGAGGAGAATGCCTGACATGCCTGGATGGTTAGACCTGAAACTGTACAGCCGGTAAGCCAGGCGGAGCAATGATGTTGGTTTAAACAAACATTTAAAAAATAATATGGACATGAATCAAATGTTTTATGTACATAGTTTAAAGCTTTTCAACTTGTTCCTCAGGTCAAATGTATATTTTTGTTTCTGATACATTTAACGGTGTCATTTTTTTTTTTTTTTTTTACTAATGAATAATTGGGGCTTTTAGAAGCCTTGATATGTGGAATATGTTTCCTCTGGATAGCTGCACGTGCATTAACTCTGTCAGGCTCAAAAACATATCATTTCCAAAATCTCACTTCATGTTCCTGTGCATTTGCACTTGGCTTCTTTCTTTACCTAATAATAAACATTTGATTTTACACTGTATTTTAAGCATACTCTTCCTTTTTAAGTTGACATGTGCAGAGATGTAGACAGTTAAACCCAACTTCAACAAGCTTTTCCATTTGCAGAATAGTGAACCCACCGTTTTAGTCTGACATAAGACTTTATACCAAGTAGTGTCCAAATGATGTCATTTAAATGAGGTTTGACACCTTAAACAAAAAAAGGTCCATTAATAACGTTCCTGTTAGCCCGGCAACTCAACACTAACATGAGCTAATGTCAGACTAGAGTCACACTGATGCTATCTTCAAAGAGCCAGAGCCAAATGGAGACATTTTAATAAAATAGTAGTGGAGCCCGAGAGGGATTATCTTCCTTTCTGCTGAACAGCTGATAATGATGTCATGAATGTGGCTGTTTTTTGCTGATCTGGATCTTGGATTATACAGCCAGTTTTGGTGACGGGAGGTTCACACGTAAATGTTTCTATGTTCATCCCCCAGAGCAGAAATCCTTATATAAACTGAGTGGGCAATTACATCCTAAAAAAAACAAAAAAAAAACATAACATCAGATCAACTTTATTGATCCCACTTGAAGTGCCACAGCAGCAAAAGCACAAGAACCGATACATCTATTATATAAGTAACCTTAAACTAGTAGAATACATAAATAATGTCTGCTATACACAAAATGTAGCATGAAAAAACAAAATATAAGCTATTATTGAGACAATAATAACAAATAAAGTGAGGGGGTTAAGAAGCTGCACAATTTATAATAAAAAAAGAATAGTACAAAAATTGCACTGTGGGGGACTCGATATGGTTAAATTTGACCACTCAAATAAACTCCATAAATATGAATTTGACTCCTACAGGTTTGTGATTTCCTCCAAAGGTTTCCTGGAAAGAAGTATGCAATCTGGTTCTGATCCTAGTGAAAATAGACCACGCTCTGAGACAGATTATAGGTAGATGTTCAGTTTTTTTTATAAGCATCTGTTGATTTACAGAGGAAGTCATCACTCCATGAATGGTACGCGCTTCACTGCAGTGTTGGGTGACGATAAAGATGTCAATCATCCTGATCGTTGTCATGCAGAGGGAGTCCTCAGAGCAGACGCAGGGGACCCCAAATAAAAATGGCATAAAAACTTGACATTAAAACCTCACAAGAGATTCAACAACGTTGGTATCTTACTAAAAACAGACTAACAAATCTGTTGGAGGCCATGAAGCTGGTTTCACCCACTCTGTGGCATTTCCTCTGGTGATACGAAGGAAAGCCTGGCTTCCTAAAAAGTTCCATCGAAAACAAATCAGTTTCCACATTTCCCTTCAAAGATAATTTTCTACTTGATTCTTTCACTGCGAATGATAAAATATGTAATGCTCTTAATGGGCAACAAAACAAGTCTTCATTACTTTGGCTGTAGTTAAAGATATATATATATATATATATATATATATATATATTTCTTTTTTTTTGAGATTTCAGTTATCTTAAGTACATCATGTTATCACTAATTGTGATTGTAGCACAGTCTTTACAGATTCAGCCTATTTTTGGCCTTGCTTCTTACAACTTCACTAATTTCGCCCACGCTGGGAGTCAGCACCTACTAAATTGTCAGGTTAAGTACAGACATTCTCACTCATTTCTGTGAGTGTACAAAGTATTTTTGTTTGTGTCCTCTTCTAAAATAATGGCCGATGGCTGTACATTTTGTCTCAATAGGTTACGGTGCAATTTTACATGAGCACTGAATGATCTAGACCAGCTATATCAGGGCAACGTGCTCCTTATTGATGGTGTCAGCAATATTATGCAATGTTGGCCTAAAGCAGAGCACAGCGCATGTGTGACGTCACCCATTGGTTTGTGGAGATCTGCTATCCGTCGTTGAGTTTGCCGTTACGAGCGCAGCCATCCTGGTTGCTGATGTGACGATTTTAGACGAGAGGGAGGAGTGAGGGAGGAGCCCTTACACTCTGCGTTACGTTACACACTTTCACTGGCAATCACATCATAGCCACGCCCTAAAACACCCCCTGCTTTATCGTCAATTTTAAAATCAACGACACCATAATTAAAACAATTAACACCATTCTGTATTGCAAAAGACTTAAAACTAGAGATTGAGACCATAAACTCATTATGAAAATGTTTACTGAGGTAGTAAATCAAGTGAGAAGTGGGTCAGTTTCTCATAGATTTCTACAGAAACCGAACTCCTTTTGCAACCGCACGTGTCGCCCCCTGCTGGATTTCAGATAGAATGCAGGTTTAAGGCACTTCCGCATTTGCAGCACTTCGTCGAACCGGATGCTTTGTCCATTAATATTATGCAGTCTATGGTTCCCACCCATTTTGTCTGACTTAACCCTACAGCCCTGTCAGAGGATTATTTATATTAGCAAATTAAGAAAACAACTTCATTAATTTGACAACACATGCGCAGCATTCAGCAAACGCGCTGCAAATACACACAACACAACCAAATACATAAACACGCTGCAAATATGAAACGATGCAAAAAGAAAAGCACGCAAACCCAGAAAACAAATGCAACAAAAAAACGCAGCATCCAGATTACACAACGGAAGTTCTCCAGACCTCTAGAGGGGGCAGCTAAGTGGAACAGCTGGATTTTCGACCCCACGGGGAGAGAGAGCGCTCTGCCTTTTTATTAGAGTCGGGTATGGCTGCAGCCTGGAGAACTCCATAGACTGTATATTAAATTCATATTATTATTAATAACATAATATATTAATAATATAAAGTCTATGCTCCCGTCTCATGCCATCCCGGCTGCTGCCGTCCCCGAACTTCGGTTTTTCAAAATAAAAGCTCGCGTCTGGTCCGCTATGTGTTTGTACTTTGGTGTTTTGGATGTTTTTTAACTAAACTGTACGGCAATCATGCTAATGAATACAATAACTTGTTCAGCAGATGTCTTAGTTACAACACGATGGAGTTAGCAAAGCAGTTTTGTGTTTATATGTGCGAGCGGGATTTATTCAGATTGATAAATCCCACGGTAAATTGGCTGGTTTACTAAACAGGGAAGGACTAGAAATCCTGTCTGTTTTTTGTATTTCAAGAGCGAATTGCTCCACAATATGAATACAGATTGAACACTTATTTTGTTGGTAACCGTTGTTGTATAATCACAATATTAGCCTACACTTGAGGAGGCCTATACTTCAGTAATGCGCCTTTCGGAGTTTGCAGACGTCTCTGCTGATTGAGTATCACCTGTGACCTGAGAGACATATTTACAGTCTCTCTCTCTCTCTCTCTCTCTCTCTCTCTCTCTCTGTCCCCTCCCCCCCCCCCGTGGGGTCGAAAATCCAGCTGTTCCACTTAGCTGCCCCCTCTAGAGGTCTGGAGAACTTCCGTTGTGTAATCTTGATGCTGCGTTTTTTTTGTTGCATTTGTTTTCTGGGTTTGCGTGCTTTTCTTTTTGCATCGTTTCATATTTGCAGCGTGTTTATGTATTTGGTTGTGTTGTGTGTATTTGCAGCGCGTTTGCTGAATGCTGCGCATGTGTTGTCAAATTCATGAAGTTGTTTTCTTAATTTGCTTGTGTTTTGTCTATTTGCATGTGTTTTCTTAAATTTCAGGGCGTTTGCCCCTGTCGGCCACCGTAATATAGCATATTATCTTCATATCAGACATATTGATCCTTGAATGGTTGATGTTCAGGCTTGGTGTCTTGTTTGGTACTTGTACTGTTACAGAAGGTAGACATTTTAACTATGTGTTATCATTTTCCATCTCTATTTTGACTTCTCTGCTAACTTTTAACTCGCCAACAGCAGCAAGTGGCGTTCAGGTGTTAAAGCTGACTCCGGGTGATGGGAGTCCTGTACAGTCAGCCTGTTGTAGCTGACAGTTCATTGGTTATTGTGACAATAAACCTATTACTCACTGAAGATTGTTCGGAGAAACAATTGTTGCAAATCAATGATCGTGGCTAAATATGAGGCGTTTTCACTTGATTTATCTGATAAGACCTGTCTGACCCTCTGAGTAGTTGTGTTGCACCTGTTAGGGTGAGAGAGGTTACACCATCATTCTTATTGGTTCATCAGGTTTAGTGACATGATGTAACATATCGCACACAGCTCCACCCACCTTCAGCCCGAGCAGAAGTTTTATTAGACTGAATCATTGTGTGTTGAGCCTTTCGATGATTTTTGCCTCAATGTGATGACATTGACACAGCTTTCAATTGATTATCCAGAAAATGTCTTATGTATATAACATGATGTAATGTGTTAGTTTGATACAAAAGGACATATACCGTGATAGAGGATTTTTTCTTCTCCATATTACCCACCACTAATGTACGTCTACAAATACATGCAATTACAGTAGGTTCAACTCCAAATATGAATGAACTGCCATGATCACAATTCAGTTGTAAGTTAATTTCAAGCATCTAGCTCTATGTGGACTCCCCAGAAAGTAATTCTCTTTTTTTTTTTATAAGATTATTTTTTGGGAATTTTAGGCCATTTATTTTTATAGGACAGCTGACAGCTGAATGACATGCAGCAAAGGAGCCGCAGGTCGGAGATGAACATGCGGCCGCTGCATCGAGGAGTGAACCTCTAATATGCCTTCATTATTAGAATATATGTCGCCACACATTATTTTTTTTTTTTTTAAATCAGAAAAGAAATTGTGTATAATTCTTTAAGAATTGCTTTAATTTCTCCCCAACTTTGTTCAATAACTGGTTTACTGAAAGTGGAATCACTGGTAACAGCTGGGTGCTCCAATGCATTTGAATCATACATGTGACAACATAATAGAGAATAAAGAATAATGAAGATCTGCATAGTGCCACCGATTTTTCTAGACTCTTGTCGAGATAAATTGAAATGCGAAAAGGCCGGAGAGACAGCCTGATGGTGATGTATTAACAGTCTGGTGATGCGTATAGGATGCCAGCCTCTACAGAGAAAATGATTGGCTACCTATTAGAAACAACTGTCATTAAAGCCTCAATCTGGCCAGATACTGTTGGCACTGTGAAATAGGAGACTGGAGATAAAAAGGCTGAGTGTTTTTTTTTTTTAATGTTCATCCAATGAGACTTAAAAATACTCCCAAATCAGCTGCAATTAGCAGACTACAGTTCAATCTCCTACTCAAGAGTGTCATTTCTTCTGCAAAAATGTGGCAGGCAAAAAAATGAATTTTCACACAAATATTTATGGGACACACAGCAGGAAATTGTAGGCTGAGGGATATACTTTGTGTTTTATTTAGATAGATACTCTGTAATATATTCAGGCATCCTGCAGATGGCGACACTTTAGCACGTTTTTCTCAGCAACAAACTAGACTTTTACCTAAACAGCTCCTGTAAAATCTGTAAAAAAAAATAAATAAAAAAAAAATAGAGTCATTGAGTTCATATGGTATAGCCTATCGTTTTGTGAACATTCTAATTTCACATTTTTCACAAAGCACTTATCACTAAATACAGAGTGCGGGTGTCATCCGCTCTCCTGTGTTCCACTGTCAAATTGGACATGCTCCAATACGCTGAAACAGAAAAAGAGGACATATTCTGCCAAGTCTCTTGGATTGGTTTGAGTGTATACTGATTGATAAGTTGCAAAAAAAAAAGGCCCGGTGATTCCCTCTGGTACAGTTACTAGGCTACACACTTTTTTTTTTAAACACAAGGTGTTTGTCTCCTGTAACAGTGTATGTACCCCTATGTACACTCCTTCCATCATCAGGGATGTGATTTTCCCCTTGTTTCATGGGGAAATCCTGCCAGTTGGATGCTCTCCCAGTCATTACTAACAAGCCTCTCATACCCCTTCATTTCCTGATTTTTATTTTTTTTATTTTCTACATAACATCCTTGCATTGTGCGAATGGCGAATATTTGGTATTGTAGCTAGTCTCTGCAGACCTCCTGATTGACAGAGTTCATACATCACCACTTCCAATGGCAGCCATATTATCTTCGTCAGTCCAAGGCTGTTGCTAAGTAACTTGAAAATGTCTCTGCCAGCTGTCAGCATCTCACAGTCACATTTGTGAGTACATAGAAATACACTTTATTTCTACAGCTGTGATTGCAATGAAGGCATATTATCAACCACATCAGAGCATAGTTAAATAATGGACTATGGCCTCATTCAGATAAAAAAGTATGGGGATAATGGAGAAGAAATATATATTTTCCACTAAAATTCTGCAGCTAACGAAAGAAGGATTTTATGGAGTAATGATTAAACTACCCTTCAACCAGAGGATCTCCAGTGCCAGCAAATGTCACTCTGCCTGTGAGCAAGGCACTGTTTTCACTACAACCTCATTGGTGAGCTGCTCTAATATAGGACAGTAACACTTTGACTAATCAGCAATGAATATCTGAAAAGATAACCAACTTGGGACAAAACTGAAAAAGTGACAGTTAGTTTTATTATAAACATTAATGCATTCATTTGTTTGTGGGCCCCGGGGCAAAAATGTAGAACTATAGATTTGGACACAGGGCCACAAGATAGATATATATATATATATATATATATATATATATATATATATATATATATATATATATATATATATATATTATATTATATTATTAATATATTTAAGGACCCAGATCATATTGTACTTAAGTTGTACAAATTTGCAAGTAATCAAATAACCAAAAAAGCAACTGACACAAATGTGAATGTGGGGCTTTTGGGGCCCCTGGGGGTCTGGGGTTCTGTCTTCACAGCTACATACACAATCTCCTGCACCTGCCATTAACCAGCCTGGAAGAGTCGCGGTTACCGGTAAAGATCGGAAAAAGACGAGTAGAGCCGAACGCAGAACGAACCCCCTCCCTCCCCAATCCTTTCAGTCGTGGTGGTGCAAGCAGCCATGTTGCCGCGAGCTTGTTCCGGTATCAGGGCAGGATCGTGCGCATAGACTGCAATCGGGCGCAGCTCTTCGGCTCTCTCCCCCTGTCGCCCGTGACACGCACCTCCTTAACAAGAAAACTCCCGTTTACCGATAATGGATTTTACAACTTGATAAATCTTTCTTCCGTCGGCTGGTCTTGGGGATAATAGCAGTCGGTGTACCGACGGGACAAACACTGCAGTGCAGCACTGTTGGACGACCTTATTCCAATCACGCAGCACAAGGAAGAGCGCCGGTGATTTCCGTGGATTTTGAGTTTTGCGGGTTGCTCTGTGGCCGCAGGAGGATCAGCAAACTAGCGAGCTTGCTTCGAAAAAACACAGAATTAGCTACATGGGCTAATACTGGCTAGCGCAACAGATTAATTCGTGTTTTTCACCTGCCATGTGACAATTTTACATGGTGCTGCTTTTATTTTAGGGTACCCTACCCTGGATATCTCGCTGGGAACATTTTGAATTGTTTTGTGTGAGTTAAAAAGGTCGAGACTTCGCCGGGAATAACTTTGGCCTGAAAGTTTTGTAGACCCCGGACCTGGTTTCAAACCTGAAAGGAAACATCTGTGCCATTAAAAAAAAGAAGAGAAACAGGCGTCGACACTGCGTTATTAAAGTCAGACGTTAGTTAGCAACCTTACAGGTTAGCATGCTAGCCACCTAATTGAACCTTGTCTTTTTCAATACCATTGCCACAACTTTTCTTCAAGCTAACCCAAGTAGCTAGCTGGCCAAAACGCCCGAGCATCAGGTTGGTAACTCACTGGTCACCATCGACACTGATAAATGCTAATTGGGAACTGGATGTTTTCACACAAAGACCGAAGCTAAAGAAGACATTTAGCTTTTTCCTGTTTTATGCTTGTTGACAAACATGGGACGTACGGTTGCTGCTAGCTAGTTTCTAGCTAGCTGGCTAACTCGGCTAGCCGCTGATGTGGGATTCAACTTGTTGATTCACGGGCTATCTGTCGTGCTGCTAGCTGGCTAGCACTGGACATCTGGAACTGGATTTTTCCTCTACCATAAGCTAGCCAGATTTTAAATGCACAAAAGACACTAAAGAATCGTTTTTTGTTTCACTGTTCCTTTCCCCTTTTTGGCAACTTCAAGTCTTTCAAAAATGTCAACAAGGACCCCACTGGTGCAAGTCATTGAAACTTCGACCGGGCAGGTAAGAATCTAAGATAATGCTCCAATTTAATGGTATAGTTGATATTTACCCATAAATCTACCTTAGTGTGAAATTCGTATCTGCTGTGGTGAGAGGCCCTGTTTGGCCTTCCACAGTCTCTGGTTGTCTCTTTGCTTTTTCTCTGTTGTCTTTGCCACACAGCAGTGATTCACCAGCTTGCCTACGCACTCGCACTGGATTTCCTACTCTTTGCAGAGTAAAGAATACATTTAGGTTTATGTTTAGTCTGTGTGTTAGGGCATGTCCTCCTACTTGACTTTTCAGTACTTTGACCTGTTGCAATACAGACAACCCTGTTAGTTCCACGTGAATGCTATAGAGTTGACAATACAGAAGCCCAGCATCAGCGAATCAGCCCTATGCATTATTATTTCACCATAGTACATGTGTGACAAGTGTTCTTATGCACCCTTTTCCATTGGAAACGATGATAATCCATTGTAAAGTGTCAAAACAATCAAGTGGGGTTTGAGAAATTCCCTTTTCTTCAGAGAGAAGACGGTTGACTTTTGTTGGAGGCTTGATTCGAAATGTGTTCTTATTTTAATATACAACATTGATTTGCGACTTATTTAGTGCAAATTTTCCTCTAGTGTTGGTCTCTTGAAAGAAACAGTTGTATTGTGTTTGTGCAGGACAATCTTGACATGGGAACCTTCCGTATATCACAAAGCTGTTAAGTACTTGCTGGTTGTTCTTGCCAAAAAGAAGAAGAATTGGTGTCTGTGTGATAAAAGAAAACAGGCTTTCAAAGTTTTTGGTGGTAGTGCAAACTTGTAATAAACTAGATGGATCGTTCATTGATTGTTAAATAAATTGTACATAAATCCTGGAGCAGATGTAGATTTAAATTGAGAGGTATTGTTAAAGTTGTCTCCCAGATGTTAAATTGGAATTGTCATTTCTGGGTGCAGGTGATTGAAGGCACTCCCGGACAATAAATCTACTGACCCTTATGCAGAGGCCAGAGGGCTTCTAAACACACCATAGATACCATACCATTAATACATGTATCGCAATTACAAATGATTTTGAGAGCTGGAGATTAAAAAAGTGCACGTTTCCATTCAGTTGAGTAGAGAACCACTCTGGTAGTGTGCTTAAATATGTAAAAGACAAAGAAACCCCATGGCTGTGCTCTGTAAATCATTAGAAGGCCGGAACAAAGCCCTAGCTTCCAGGACACAATCTGTCTTTATCTTGTCGACAGTTTTATCTGGTGATTTATTGTAATTAAGCTGCACACACTCGCATGAAAACCATTAATGTTAAAAAAATAAAATAAACTCTTATTGCCATTGGATAGAAACATTTGTGTGTCTACATGTTGACAGAGTAGCCAGTGGATGATGTCAGCATGTGTGTGGAGCTAAACCCATTTCTATATTTGGGTTGCTTGAGCATCTATAGGTATATGAATGTAGCTGTGCCGAGAATTTGGCGTGATGGATTGTTTTGGCAGTTGGTCAGTAGCTTTGAGTGTAGCAACATAAATAGAGCAAATGTACACATGAAAAAAAACATTTGTTATAACCTACAAGAATTCATAAAATGTGGCTATTAAATAAATATAACATCATAAATAAGGGGAGCATTATTAAATGTTTCTGTCCCAAGAGCTGCACCCTCTGTCAAACAGTTTTCTCCCTGAAACATTGAAAGCCCAACCCAGGTGTGTGAACTGCAGCTGCACAGCCAACCAGACTCCAGAGCTGCTCTTAACAGCCAATAGGGAAACCTCTTTGTGTTGGAGACTCTAAGGTTCAAAGATTTTGTCTGTCTTGGCGTCTTGTACAAATAAATTGCTGACAGAAGATGTCTGTTGATACCATGATCTCACAGCGTGTGTGTGCTGGCTTGTCTCACACGGTGGATCACTGGTTCCCTTACAGTTAATAGGAAAGCAGATTGACAGCCAGACTGCTGTGTAGGCAAATAAGTACACACATACATATTCTTACATGGCGACACCCTTACAGAGGTCAGAAACAATACAGTTCATTGGATGTCTTTGACTTTAGCACCCTCAAACACACACACACACACACACACACACACACACACACACACACACACACACACACAGCCTCTCTATATCCAGGTTAATGTCATAGTTGAAGTTGGGTGTGTTTTGAACATAATTATATAACACACACTTGTACACACACATGAGTATTAACCTTCAGTTTCGTTGTACACTCAGGCTTGGAAGAGGACAAAACCAAAGTGCAGTATTTTGGTGATTAATAACCTTCAAATGGAACTTCCTGTTATGCCCGGTTAGTGTACCCTTTAGTGACGTGCCTGTACCAATGCAGCCTCCTGTGTTGTTTTTGCTGTAGTGGTATAGTTGGTCTGAATGCACCCATACTCATCCTACAGCACCTAGTGAGGATTTAGGGGTGTAAGAAAAACGTTTGGGGTCATGGCAAGTCCTTAATTGGGTTTGTAGGCAAAAGGCCATGGATACTCCCACACAAACCCAGTCTGTTTTTAGATGCCATGTATAGAAAGCCTTTGGTGTCGGGTCTCAAGATACAGGACAAAATGGCAATGGACATGAAGTCGGGTTGAGTGTTGACATGACTGTCTCTGTTCCCATCAGAGATGTATATTTTGATTGGATTAGTCAGTGTGTCGCTAGGTAAAAACAAATATTCTCTTAATATCCTGACCTTGTATCAGCAAAAAGACTGCTTGACTGGAATGAAAACATTTTTTATCTTAATAGTTCACGCCTAATGGTGAATTACTTGACTTGGATGGAAAGTTTGCAAGTTCTTTTTACACATGACTGGCAAACTAAGCTGTTAATGGTTATAAAAGTCTGGAGGGCTGTGTTGTAAAAGCTACTGAGCTACCATCCTGTCATCATAAACGACCGTTGTAGGGATGGGCATCAATAGAATTTTATCAAACAGTTATTGATAACTTTTTTGCAGGGTTAAGTTAAATTGTTTCCTGTGTATATAATGTAGGAGGAGCAATTGCTACAGATGTCTGTGTTACCTAAAGATCGATAGCAGTACCATTTGTCCAGGAGCTTATCAATATTTCGGTCTGAAACCGGCACCACTTTAGTACAGGTTCTCAATACCCATCCCTAGTAGTTGGGCACATATCACGAGAGAGCTGTCAAATGTAGTGAAGTGACTTGTGACATCTTTCTGACGGTGTGAAATGGCAGATATGTTGAGTGGCTCTGATCTGACATGTTGCCACACAAGGTTTGGTAGTGGCTGTTAGTTTGAGGAACTTATTTGGACATCACACTCATTATCAGTGTTACCCCAGTTCAACCTTGACTAGCCGGAATTTGAACACAATACACATCAGGTTTATTAAAATGACAAAGCGGAATGTATTTTGTCTTGGAAACTACTTGATATTAAAATTGCAGTAAATTAGTCTAAAATGGTGTTCCGCATGACTTGTGTTACATGTTTGCTGTAGGTTTGCACTCTTTGTCCACTTCCCCAGACATGATCAGTTGATTGTCTGTCTGATTTCCTGTTTTACAATGTTCCCTCTCTATTCTCTGAGCCATGTCTTCTGAAAAGACAGACTAATGCAGCCAGAAATACTGGTCTGCCTCTTCAATTGTTACTTCATCCTCCATTTCATTGTTTGGGTAGTTGCACACTAGCTGAGCAAGCTGGATCCTCCCCACATGGGAGTGTGATGGACTTGAACGATTCATTTGTCCAAGTTATATTTCCTCATTGCAGAAGTCATGTAGAGTTTACCCAAGGTTTATTTATTAAAGACCCTCCATCCCGAAGGAAATAAAACAAGGAACAAGTAAATAAAGTATAAATCACAAGATGGCCCATATGAAGGTGTATAAAGTTCCCACAAAAACTTTAAAAAAAACAGTAAAAAGAAAAGCCTACTTAGTCCCTTTTACCTTACCAGGATGGCTGAGTGTGCAGTCTTTTTTTAAATCCAAATTAATGACCGTGATGTAATTCTGCCTAAGAGTATAAACTTACTGTCGCTGAGCATTGTCACGCCTGTACGCTACTTTATCAAGCAGGGAAAGTGGGGATAAAATCTGAGGGATTTCATACATGCAGCTGACAGAAGTAAAACGCAGACTCCTCAACATTCTCAATTAAAAACTTAAAAGTAAAACCCGGGAACTTAAAGCTGCCCTGTACAGTTATCTTTCAAACAACAAAAATTATGTTTACATTTAGTGTTTCTAATCCTGTATTGTTCACATCCATAATTGCTTGCTAGCAGTCTTTTTGACACATCACATTAATCAATAGGATAGTGTAAAACAAACTGTAAAATATGTAGTCTGGCTCAACGGAAGTACATTTCCAGGATAAAGCCTGACATCCGGCGGATGCCTCATGTTATCTCCTTACCTACGCTCTCCGTCTCTGCAAGATTGGGAATGATTGAGATTTCTCTTGGCACAGCTACCAGAAGACTTATAACTTTCAGACAGGTTGCTCATGTCACATTTACGTCTTCGAGCTCAGTTGGAGGCTGCGCAGTAACGCTCAGCCATCACTGGAAAAGTGCTTCTAATTAGAGATGGCCCGATACCATTTTTTGCTTCCCGATTCCGATACCTGAACTTGTGTATCGGCCGATACCGAGTACCGATCCGATACCAGTGTGTCATATATTTTATTATGTTTTAACAACTGTATACTACTATCCCTGTATGGATGTGGTATTATTTCTATCTTTGTTATCGGTCAGGCTCAGGTTAAACTCTTTGTGAAACATGAACAATGAACACCACAGAACTTTCTTTTATTCTGCAGTTTGACAGTCAGTTGTAACGGAAAAAAACATAAAGTACTTTAACGTAGATTTTCTTTAGGGCTTTATTACATGGTATCGGATCGGTGCATAAACTCCAGTACTTCCCGATAGCAGCGTTTTAGGCAGTATCGGAGCCGATACTGGTATCGGTATCGGAACATCTCTACTTCTAATATCCTTCACTGGTCTCCGTCCAAAGCAACGGGATCTGTTGGTCCATTATGTTAATTGGCTACCGGACGACCGGACGTGACATGGGGGCGTGGCAGCATCGACGATTCCATTTTTTTTATTCGAAATTCGAGATTGTGACTTAATTTCGGTCGATTTTAAATCAAAATCGTGGCACCCTTACAAAGTACGCACGGCAATACACTGGTAAGAGCACATTATGTTTACCCATGTATCCAGCTAATTTAAATACCTCACGTCACTGTATTGTAACAGTTTACTTCATTTAATATTGTATGTGGCATTTTCTTTTGTGGGGTGAAAATGTTCCACCAAAACAAGGTCCATCCCGAGACCATTTTGCAGAGCCACCATCGCTGTGTCCAGAGCTTAGCGCCGCCCAAGACGATTGTCATTGGTTTAAAGAAATGCACATGTTTTTAATAGGTTTTGCAGATTTTGTGATGCATTTCCCCCCATTTTTGGAATGCAGGATTTAATTGTTGGCCTGGAGAGATTTCAGGGACAATATTCATATGTTTTCTTTAAGTCAAAATTATATAGTAAAAATTCCTTTGCCCTAGTTTCCCCGTCTATTCTGGTTTGACCTTTGTGACCTGCACTACAACAGTGACGGTTGCAGATTTAAAATGCTTAGAATGTCAAGCACCAAAAGACAAAGCAAACGCAGTATTGGAAATATGAGTGTAGCTGAGCATAGTTTGATGTATTCTTCCTGACACCTTGGGAGTGTGAAAGCCTGGTAGAGAATCTCCCAGCAAGCTGTTGAGCTGGAAATTCAATATAGAAGAGAGAGAAACACTGTGGTGGTGAAGATGTTTTGATATTCTAGCGTTCACCTTTTTGCTTTTCCTTATTCATGCTCCCTTTGAATGAGTCATCTTGCAAGCAATCTATAGCACACACACACACACACACACACACACACACACACACACACACACACACACACACACATGTTGCAGTTACGCCCAGGAAACCATAAATTATGCCTCTCTCCTTACCAGACCAGTCACTAGGCAGATGAACAGAAAGACGAAGCTAGCCAGGGCCCTAGCAACAGAGAACCTGCCACAAACACACACTCATACACACCGAGTAGATCACACACTCCATCCTTCACATTTTTTCTTGCCGGCACAGACACACACACTAGCAGTTCCTCATTTTTTCCCTGCACTCAGACACATTGGTTAGTTGTTAAATGGATCGGAATTACGTTTAGATTTAATGAGTTCTGTTAGTCATTTATATCTGGACATCCGGTGGACACTTAAATATAGGGCAAGCAGGTACTACCTAGGTGTTTAACCAACAATGCTGTGTGTGTGTGTGTGTGTGTGTGTGTGTGTGTGTGTGTGTGTGTTGGATTTCTTAAGTGAGCAGGGTAAAACGGGCCTTTCCAGTTGAACCGAGTGGTAGGTGTGGCAGCTAACTGTAGACCTGTGATTTGAAGGGCTTGACATCATTCAGGTGAAGGCGTGTGGATTTTTCTTTCTTACTGCTTTAATGTAATTCAAGCTTCCTGTTTAGTCATCTGATTAGGGCCAGGACGATTCGTCGACGTAATTGATTAAGTAAATGCGTTGACACAAATAATTTGCTTTTTGAACTTGCTCTGTTTACTTAAGTCTTTATTTTTGTATTCCTCCTGAAAGTGACTTTATTTTGTTGTTGGATTGATAGCCTACATCTGGCTTCAGGTTTCACCACAAATTAATTTTACTTGAACAGTGCAGTGTTAAACAATTTTAATAAATAGAGATTTGAACCTTATTGAAATTTGTTTTGTGTAAATTGTTAATAATTGAGCAATGGGGAAATAATCGCTAGTTGAAAAATGTATCGTTAGATTAATCGTTTAAAAAATAATCGTTTGGGACAGCCCTACATCTGATGTCAGTCTACTATAAATACTTGGATTTCTTCCTGTGATCAAAGGTGTGCGTTTTGATTTCTAGTAAAGGTTAAATGAATGTTTAAGATGATATGGTTGATTTGTCAAAGATTTAATCAAGTACAACCCATGCTGCAGTTTTTTTTTAGATTGAGATAGAGAG
Organism: Sander vitreus; assembly: GCF_031162955.1. NCBI lineage: Eukaryota > Metazoa > Chordata > Actinopteri > Perciformes > Percidae > Sander > Sander vitreus. Next base: position 12,762,905 of record NC_135873.1, on the reverse strand, counting down.
AAAAAAAAGAGTAAATATAAAACTGGCGTATTGGCAATAGGGCAGGACCCTAATATTCGACTATTAGAATATATATATATATATATAGTGTGTGTGTGTGTGTGTATATATATATATATATATATATATATTTTTAGGTAGGTATTAGATTTTCAATTTTGGGATTTGAATATCGTTTTGTCCCCCAATACAGTAAAATAACAGAATCCCTAATTAATGCCTTTAATTAAACCGATGCATGTTGCAGCACACAGCAGCGGTCTTTCTCCCTTTTGATCTTTTTGTTTCACCCACCAAGCGCAGGTCTTTAAACACACACACACACACACACACACACACACATACACACACACACACACACACACACATACACACATCTGGCCGGTGCGCAGCAGAGGTAAGTGCAGTGAAGTTGGCAGTTCGCTAACTTGTTGCTCTTGCGACCAATATTAGCTGCTCTGTTTCAACAGTGTTAAAAATGTGTATGCAGGCTGAAAATCAGTGGGATTACACTACGAGCTAAAAAAAAAGAAAAAAAAAAGAGGCTAATTTATACGGAATAAACGCATCCTGCAGCGCTATGCTGTCCATCTCAGCTATGGAGGGAGAAATGTCTGGCTGGTGTGACAAGATCTTGTCCCACGAGATCTCGCGAAATTAAAACGTTATTTCTCGTCGAGGCTAAAAGTTGTCTCGTGATATTACGCAAGTGCAGAATTACGCCGGTACTACAGAGGACTAATTCATGTTAAATCAATCGGTGCTAAATTTTGGTACCTGAGAGCAAGCTTCTGTCTTTTCTGCATGTTTCGCAGAGAGCGGGGCTCATTTCCGACGCACGCACGCACGCACGCACGCACACACACACACACACACACACACACACACACACACACAGGAGGTGCCTTGCAGACGGAGCGAAAGTTACATTGCCTCTACAGTTTGTTCAAGTTACAGTAAGACACAGCAATGCCGGTAAAGCGGACACAAGTGTGGTTACAGCTTTAAAAACTTTACGCAGGTGGCCGGGTTAGCTCAGTTGGTAGAGCAGGCACACGTATATGGAGGTGTATATCTCGACGCAGAAGGTCCAGGGTTTGAGTCCGACCTGAGACGATTTCCTGCATGTCATTCCCCTCTCTCTCCCCTTTCATATCTATCTGTTCTTTCCATTAAAGGCTGGAATGCCCCAAAAAAATCTTAAAAAAAAAAAAAAACTTCACGCAGACTGCGTTTGTTGCAATATAATATAATGGCGAGATCGCAGTGCAGTTAATGTTACACTTCTGAGACAGACAGGCACCACGGTGTGGTAATGAAGGAGACGCTGTGCGTTACGACACTGGCGCAGCACTTGAGCTAACGTTAGCTTTGTAGAGATTGTAGGATGTCCCAAACTGAATAAATACTTTACATTTAGGCTATTTTTAACATAGCGCCATGTCACTGACTCACCAGCACAGCTGATGTGATCCAAAAACTCCAGAGCGAAAGATAAAGTGCTTAATATAAATATTTTGAAGAGCTGTGCTTTTTTTCTTTTTCTTTTCATGAATTAAAATGTTTCAAAAAAAGTTTTTGATTCAACTCTGGATTGTTGCAGTGGTCTTTGTTTCATGCGAGGTGGCCCAAATCTGCTATAAAACACTGCAGGAAACCCTGTACCCATAGATGCATGTATTCATCACCTTTTCATATCAGCCACCCTTTGGAAGCTACATAGATCTGTTTGTTCTGGTGGCTCCCATGCATTGCTCACACCCACTCACTCACACAGAGTTGCATAGCAGCAAAACAAGGGAAAGCAAGAAAGTGCTGTGCAGCGTGTCCCAACTGTGACAGCAACAGAGCAAACAAGAGCTCTGAGTTGATTGGACACACACACACACACACACACACACACACACACACACGCATGCATAAACGCACAAATATAAAATACTTTGGAGGTTAGGGTAATCCAGTTAAGGAGAACACACACACGACACTACATTCACAGCAAACTGAGACTCGGCGTGACACCATCTTGCTAAAGTAAGGGGTCCCTCACAAAGTGTGTGTGTGCGTGCGTGCGTGCGTGTGTGTGTGCACGCGCACAAACTCTCGATATTGCCTGCTAGGCGACAAAGGAGCTAGTGAGCAGGAAATTGACTAAATTATGTAGAGGTGCAACGATTAATCGATTAGTTGTAAACTATTAAATTAATCGCCAACTATTTTGATAATTGATTAATCGTTTGAGTCGTTTTTTTTATTAAAAAACATAAGATTTCTCTTGATTCCAGCTTGTTAAATGTGAATATCTTCTAGTTTCTTCTCTTCTCTGTGACAGTAAACTGAATATCTTTGAGTTTTGGACAAAGACATTTGATGACGTCATCTTAGGCTTTGGGAAACACTGATCCACATTTTTCACCATGTTTTGACCTTTTTATAGATCAAACAACTAATCGATTAATCGAGAAACTAATCGACAGCTTAACTGCCTATGAAAATAATCGTTAGTTGCAGCCCTAAAATGGGAACATGCAAGTCACTAATATTTAATGATTTTTCAGTCTTGCACTGCATTGAGGCTTGAGCCAGGACACCTGAAAGCACGCATCAGCACTACAACTGAAAAGCAGTTCAGTTTTGAGTCTATAGTTACTGGTGGCAGACAGTCATAATAATAATAATTTTATTTCCATCCTACATTTATACAAAACTCTATACACCCTGGTCCTGTTTAACTGGCTTTCCATTATGAACGGAATCAGAAGAACTGTCAAACAGGTTCAGTTAGGGCTGTAACTAACAACTATTGTGATAGATTCTGTCTATTATTACCTTGATTACGTATAAAAAGATAAATTGTATTTATAGCATTTTATAAAATAAAAAATATTCCTCGTCTTCTTGTACAATGCTTTTTTTTATTATTTAGTTACATGTAACTCAATACATACCATGTTTTAGTTAATTGCTGATTTAAAAAAAACGAGCACAGACAAGGCCACTACATTTAAAGAAGTGAAATTAAATAAATTATGCAGCCATACACTGAGAATAAATAGGAAATGTAACGTTAACCATAGACCATTTCACCTTTTTAAACCTTAACATTCTAATTGTGCCTCAGTTTGTTTCCTGTTGCAGCCTAAATAACCTATACACATAAAGCTGTGACTGTATACACTGCAACCACCATCTGATTTGATCAGATACTGCTCAAGTTTCTGTTGTACGAAAAAGGATTCACTTTAGACAATGGCATAAAATATTACAAAAAACTCTGTAACGTTACATTATAGTCCAGTGTGTCTCTCTCCGACCTCTTTTCAGTGAATTAGGGTTAGCTTAATCTGCTGTCTCCATCAGCTTTGTGTCCGTTTTGATGGATTAATTAAAGTAAAAACGTAACGTACAGAAATCCGTCCATAATCCGTTTTGTGATGGATCAAAGTAGCCGGGCTCAATCAAGCGTTACCTCTAAAGTAGCGTTTTATGGGGCGTTAGCTTTATCAAGGTTAGCTTTATTAGGAGCCTGGCAGCAGTGATCAGCACACAGTGGAGAGAAAACAGATGGAAGGTATTTCTCTCCGTTACGTTTGTTTTTAAATCAACCTGTTATCGTGCATTTGTCCATCAAAACGGACACAAATCTGGAGACTACAGATTTAGCTAATGCTAATTATCTGAAATTAGGTCGGAGAGAACGTGGATGATGATGATGACAGATGAGGATAGACCCAACTAATCGATGATGAAATTCGTTGGCGACTATTTTTAGAATCAATTTTAATAGATTATTATCGTTTATAATAGATTGAAACAATTAGATGTTGCAGCTCAGGTGCAGATACATTTCTATCAGGCATTTGGCAGCTTTTCTTAAACTTGTGTCCTTTTTATCTCCCTCTCATTAGAGCGGTTGTTTCACATGAGTCCTCTCAAAGTTATTGCCTATTAGGGAGGTTTTAATTAGCTAGTAGTTCCGGTTAGAAGCTGTAGTTGCAGCTGTAATTAGTGTTTATATGTGAGAGCAACTATATAACGATATAGCAAGTAAAATGTGGTAATTAAGATGAGGACAACTTAGAAGATGCTTCTGTGTTAAGTTGGATCTTTTGACCATTGTCAGATATGACCCTGTATGGAAATATTAGGATCTCCCACACTACATGCTCCCATTTAAGGACAAACTAACTTTTTTTTTTTATTTTCTGGAAACCCATCTTGCCAATAAAGATGAGTATACATAGAAACATAAACATATGAAAAGCAGAGTAGGGAAAAAAAAACGTGGCTGGGAGGAGGGAGGGAGCAAGAGAAAATGAAGGAAAGATGAAAGCGTTACAAACCAACATCGAGATAGGTGGGCAGGATTCAGCAAGCGACAAATCTCCATGGCAACACAGCCATCACGACTGTGTGTGTGTGTGTGTGTCCGTCCTCCCGCCTACAAATTCCAGTATAATGCAGCAGCTTTTGTATGTGGTTGCATTATGTATTTAAGACCCCGTTTGTTATGAACTAGTTTGTTCTTCATATAGCGTTGGTTGGTAGAAATGGAGGAGAAATATCTTCTTTAAATGTTGGATTGAGTTTGAGGATTAAATATGGATTAAATAGATCAAAGTATTTTCTCATTAAGTATATATATATATATATTTTCTACGAATCGATTTTGATATTTTGCAGTAGTAGGTAGAGCTTTAATTGCGATTTGAATGTGAATCAATTTTTTTTCCACACCCCTAAAATATATATCTGTAGGACAAATGGTGGTCTGTGTGTGTGTGTGTCAGTCCAGCATTTGTCCTACATAGGGCCATCTATGTTATACTGCTATTAGAGCTGGGCAATATATCGATATTGTGATATGAGACTAGATATTGTCTTAGATTTTGGATATTGTAATATGGCATAAGTGTTGTCTTTTCCTGGTTTTAAAGGCTGCACTACAGTAGAGTGATGTCATTTTCTGAACTTACCAGACTGTTGTAACGGTTCTATTATTTGCCTTTACCCACTTAGTCATTATATCTACATTACTGATGATTATTAATCAAAAATCTCATTGTGTAGATTTTTTATTGAAAGCACCAATAGTCAACCCTACAATATCGTTGCAGTATCGATTTTGAGGTATTTGGTCAAAAATATCGTGATATTTGATTTTCTCCATATCGCCCAGCCCTAACTGCTATACAGTTTACCATGCCCAACAACACATAAATATAAATAATGAAATTTCCACCAGTAAATCTTACACTACACCAAGTAACGCACCAGTGGAACAGCAGTGCTGCTGCCAGTGAGTTTTATGGGGCAGAAAAGTAAAGCTTAAGAGGTGTTTTCTTACCAGTATTATCACCCTTTCAGTCAAGTTAAGCCCATTTGGACAGGATTAATTAACAAGATGAAATGAGACAAGTGTAGTTAACGAGAATCATGCTCTCATTAACTGCGCACAAATTTCCAGCAAATTACAGCGGGTGGTTTGTTGTAGACAACACATTCCCCAGCTGATGACATGTCAAGTTAGTAATATGAAGGCAGCCTACAGGCCCGACAGTAAGCTTACATGTTTGCTGACATTACAGTAGCTCTTTTAATGATCTCTGGCTCTGGCTGTCCTACAGCAACATTTAGGACTGCGTGTCAGTGTAAACGGGTTGCCAAAACCTCCACAGTGTCGTGCAGGGATCTGATTAAATTCAATAACAGCGCTGTGAAAAAAAAATCATCTTAAAACACAAGGTGTTTATCTGAAAGTGACCTTAATTATTGGGGGACCAATCAAAACAGGTATTTAGGGTTATAATTAATGCTATTACTGCCATGTTAAAATGACCTAGCCTCCTAAAGAGAGAACGGTTTTCTTTTTTTTAATTATTATATATATTTTGATATTAACCACCATCTTTATTTGGCACAATTAACTTGTTAATCAGTTGTGCCCAACTCACCCCTCAATGGCCATCTGTGGGGAAAACATTGCGCGTACAATGTAAGATCAAATGGGCGATCAGTCTGCAAGTGTTGAGACCTCTAGTTTAACCTCATAAATTGGTTTGCAGCTTGTTACTCATCAATTTAATTAAGTTTGATGTGGTTTTTCCCCAGTGTTATAATTGTCTGTCTTCAGCCATTACTTCACTTCTCAATCTGAAATGCACAGGTACAGTGCAGTGCAACGTTAAATGCCAGCGTTGTGCAGAGCCCTTCCTCTGATTCTACAGTAGCAAACTTCAGTTGTCCTCGGGACAGGAAGGGGCAGAGAAGGTAATTATTTGAAAAGGGAACAGTGTGATTACATTTAATTGTTAAAAGCAGGTTGTGATGTGGTATTTAACAAAAACGATCTGCATAAACAGCTTTTAATAATAGCTGCCAACAAGACATCATTTTGTTGGTTGCCAGAGTTAGCAGGAAAGTCTGCATATTTTAATTGTGTCTATTTGGAGTACTAATGGGTCTGTGTAATTATACCCCATATTATATGAATTAAAAGCACATAAAAATGGTTTGATATTCTTTACACAGCATTTTTTACAAATGATTTTGTTTGTTTCTTTCTTCCCTCTTGTGTTTCCCAGTAAAAGCAAGGGCCTAAGCCTCCAACAAACTAAGGTCCAAGAAACTGAACAATGTAAACAAGTGTTATTTTTTTCACTTCAGAATAAGGTCTTGTAAGGTGAGGCAGTCTACTCAGTAGGTTGAAAAACAGGGAGAATAGTCTGGAAGGCTGATCAGATTATAGTTGATAATTGATCAACGTGATCTGGTGTCGCAGTAAGCAGGGCTGAAGAGAGCATTTTGTTTTTCACAATGTCGTAAATGGTGGTGATTCAGCTTAGCCTGGTTTGTCATGTTCATTTTCCAAAGCGTGTGTTTTTAAGCTCCTCAGCTATATTACCACCACTTTGCCTTCCAACTGTTGATGACATTTTTGCCTATGTTTGCCTATCTTGCATTTGGGTTGAGCTGTCTCTTGATAGTAGTGTGCTGCACACACTTTATGTGCGTCTCCCTAAGGGGCCCCGTTCTGAACCGTACTGTTTATAATTCCATCTGGTTGTATCTGAGTGGCTTCCTCCAAGAACTCAGATTAGTAAAGGTCAGTGATAATGAGGATCGAGTCAAAACACAACCAGTACTGGCTTGGATTAACATTACTGCTTTGTGTGTGTGGTCAACGGCACATGCTTGTGTTTGCAGTGTGGCAGTAAATGGCTCTCAGCTGCAAATTGTGTGTGTGTGTGTGTGTGTGAACGACAATGTCTGCACCCCCATCTGACAGGAAAGTTTTGTAGATTATAATCTAGTTTTATGGCATATTTTTATTAAACATAAATAACCAGTTCTACATGATCTCCTGGATGGATTTATTCGCAAAGGCCCTTAAGAAATTAAATCCTTTACACACATTACTGTGTTATACGCTGATTTATAAATCCCCTTTCCCATTGGACAGAAACCCACTAGGACCCACTAACAACTGGCTTTTGTCTTTAGTGGGAAAGGGAACAATCAGCATTCATTCCTTGTGACAAATGACTCTGTAGTCACAGATATTTATCAGCTCCAGCTATGATCGGCAGTGATGGAAACATGACACCCAGGTGGACACGCTAATATGCGCCTCTTTTCCAGTGCAATGCTATGCTATGTCAGCCATAAATTCTCTGAACAAGCAGCTCTTAAACAGATTTCCAAATTAGTGAAAAAAAAACATGAAAGGCAGACTCGTCAACTGGCAATGGCAAAGGAGTCTATCGCCTATTAGATGCGGGATTTCCTGCATTAAACAAACCGGCACGCTCTAATTTTGGTTAAAGGTGGTGTAAGTGAGGTGCCACTTCAGTAATAGCAGCTTATCTACTTCTGCCTACAACCCGGATTTTTCAAAAGAGTACACCTGCTGGCCAACCAAACCAAAAAGTGTAACTGGAAGTAGTTAAAGTGCCTATATTTAGAAAAAAAAACACTTTTTCTGTGATTTGGGGTGTTATTTTGTGTCTCTGGTGCTTCCACACACATACAAACTCGGAAAAAAAACATCCATGCTGTTTTGAGTGAGATACGGTTTCTGAATGTGTCCTGCCTTCAGTCTCCGGATGAGCTGGTCAAAATCGGCAGGGCTTTCTACGTCAGTAGCCAAAACAAAGGGGCTTACCGTAGCATGCTAGCTCGTTCTCAATGCAAAACACTACTACAACGCACACTTGTTCACCATAATCTACAAAAGAACTATTTACATGTCCCTGTTCTGCAGGTATTCCACACAAAGTTGGAAGTGTGCCCTCATTTAGAAGAAGTCTCCCGGCTAATCCTGCCTTGTACTACCAAAGTTGTAGAAACAAAAAGCTAGATGATGTGAGCTTTACCTAGCTACTGAGCATGTGCGACTGTCAACAAAGATGTTACAACAGTGAGGGGTCTCACTCTGTAGCTAAAACAGAAACTTGAACCGATGGTGAAAAGAAGAGCTGCAGCAATGTGCAGCACAACAAAAATATAGTGTTTTTTGATAATGAAACCATGTAAACCTATTCTGAAAATACAATTATGATCATGAAAATGAGCATAATATGGGCACTTTAACAATGTCTAGATTGGTTACATGTATGTATCTTTGAGCTGTGTGTTTCCAATTTACTATCTCCACTCCTTCAACAAGAGGTCCCTTCATCTGGCGTGAAAGTCAATAACAAACCCTGAGTTTCAGTGAGTACTCAACTCAGTATTTACCTGACAGCCTTGGTGAATATGTCAAATTTGATTTCACTGGAATCTAAAGTTAGTATATTCTTTGCTAAACTTTGTATGTTGGCAGTTTTCAGTTAGTATTCATTCATGAGTCACACAAAGCATCAGAGAGTAATGTGAGAACAAAACAATGATGTCACTTATTGTCCTCCAACACATCTATAATTATAACGTGTGTGTGTGTGTGTTGGGGGTAGGGGGGGTTTTGCCTAGCCGGCAGCTGCCCAAAAAATGAAGGAAGAATCAGAAGACAAAAATAGTCGGACATGAAAGGAGAGAAGAAGGACTAAAGAGTTGGAGACTGTGGAAGAGGGAAAGAACTCAGAGTTAACAAGCTTTAACTTTAGCTTTATACAATGGTTCCAATATAATGTCAGTAGATTACTAAATTAAAAGTTAAGCCTGCTGACTCGGTCAAGTTTGTACATGTTACTTGGTGAAACGAGGAATTTCAGAACTATTTGTCTTAGTTTTATAAAATAAACTTGTAGAGCATAATCCAAAATTCAATTGTCCCATATTAACCTCATTATCTCCTACATTTGCAGTTTTCACTGCAGACATTCATAAAGCTATACTCTATGGTGTTTTTTGTGCTTTGTGTTTCAGTTATGAGTATACATTTATGTAAATGTCCCCCCTTTTTTTTTTGATAGTGTCCGCTTTCTTTTTTAACATTTAGTTGATCCGTTTTTTTTTTTTTTTAAATGAAGTCTCGGTCGGCAGATACCCGGAAAATGTGCGTCTTCATTGGTCATGCATTTGTTGAGGAGCCTTGATAAGGTTACACCTGTGTGGTTGGACGGTTTTGTTGTCAGAGTGATGGGCAGCTAGAGAAGTCCTTTGGATAGTTGTTGTGTCTTCAAACATTCAGTCAGGTTATCCCTCAAAAGCAATGTATACATCTCAAGTTGTGTCTTATAGTTCCTTAGGCTGATCTTTGCCTGCCATTATCAGCACTTACCCAAATCAGTGTGTCCGTTATCTGGTAATTTAATTCTTTTTTTTTACCGGGAACATCTGTTGAAGTCTGACATATTTAAAGCTCTCCGATTTATAATGTCCGGTGAAAATAAGTGTATGACGCCTCTCTGTATGTAGTCCCCACTCTGTCTCACTCAATGCCACCATCTGGTTGGTTAGACCCCACGTGTAATAGCCTATCAACAACACCACTAAAGGCTGCTGTGCCTCTGACGGCCTAAGCTGCTCCGGTTAGCGTGCAAAGCTGTGTTTCGAAAGTAAGGTACGCTGAAGTAGTTACTAGATCCATCACTCCATCCATATTCGTCTGCTTATCTGGGGTCGGGTCGCGGGGGCAGCAGCTCCAGCAGGGGACCGCAAACGACCCTTTCCCGAGCCACATTAACCAGCTCTGACTGGGGGATCCCGAGGCGTTCCCAGGCCAGGTTTGAGATATAATCCCTCCACCTAGTCCTGGGTCTTCTCCGAGGCCTCCTCCCAGTTGGACATGCCTGGAACACCTCCCTAGGGAGGCGGCCAGGGGGCATCCTTACCAGATGCCCAAACCACCTCAACTGGCTCCTTTCGACGCAAAGGAGTAGCGGCTCCGACCTCCTCGCGGATGACTGAGCTTCTCACCCTATCTCTAAGGGAGACACCAGCCACCCTCCTGAGGAAACCCATTTCGGCCACTTGTATCCTGGATCTCGTTCTTTCGGTCATGAAGGCTGGATCATGACCGAAAGAACGAGATCCAGGATACAAGTGGCCGAAATGGGTTTCACATAGGTGAGGGTAGGAACGAAAAAATTGACCGGTAGATCGAGAGCTTTGCCTTCTGGTTCATATCCTGCCCATAAATATTACAAACAGGATTGGTGATAAAGCTCAGCCCTGGCGGAGGCCAACCCTCACCTGAAACGAGTCCGACTTACTGCCGAGAACCCGGACACAGCTCTCACTTTGGTCATACACAGATTGGATGGCCCTGAGAAGGGACCCCCTCACCCCATACTCCCACAGTATCTCCCCGGGGACCCGGTCATACGCCTTTTCCAGATCCACAAAATGCATGTAGACCGGTTGGGCATACTCCCAGGCTCCCTCCAGGATCCTTGCGAGAGTAAAGAGCTGGTCCGTTGTTCCATGACTAGGACGGAATCCGCATTGTTCCTTTTCAACCCGAGGTTCGACTATCGACCGAACCCTCCTTTCCAGCACCTTGGAGTAGACTTTACCAGGGAGGATGAGAAGTGTGATACCCCTGTAATTAGCACACACCCTCTGGTCCCCCTTTTTAAACAGGGGAACCACCACCCCTGTCTGCCACTCCTTAGGTACTGTCCCAAACTTCCACGCAATGATGAAGAGGCGTGTCAACCAAGACAGCCCCTCCACACCCAGAGCTTTCAGCATTTCTGGACGGATCTCTGAAAGTCTGTCGGACATGGGCCTCCTCCAGACGTTCCCAATTTACCCGCACTACCCGTTTGGGCTTACCAGGTCTGTCCAGAGTCTTCCCCCAGCCCCTGACCCAACTCACCACCAGATGGTGATCGGTTGACAGATCTGCTCCTCTCTTCACCCGAGTGTCCAAAACATACGGCCTCAGATCAGATAAACGATTATAAAATCGATCATTGACCTTTGGCCTATTAGTACGAGAACTGCAAGGAGAGGAAGAGGGAGTGAGGCAGCGCCTGGACGTCGGTGAGAGATGTGATCCGCAACCAGATTATCATAGTTTATAAAAATGCACTTCATTGAGAATGCAGACGTTTCATACACCAAACGTGATCTATATAACGCAGACCTGCTGATGTGCATTCAACCTGCCTTGTACCAGTTCAGAGACTCCAGTCTGCAGTGTAGTTCATATACTTAACTGATAAACCAGGTTATCGTATCACATCTTTACATCTACACTTCGGTCAGCACGCTAACCGGAATTTCTCTCATGTGTCCAGTACAATGAAATCTCCCAGGACAACAGAAACCCTGACCCAAATCACAGAATGATTTAAGACTTTAAAGGCGGTACATTAATATTGTCTTAGTCAGCATTGCAAACCAATTTACTCTGAGAAATCAGGTTATGCAGGAAACGGACAATGCCTTTTTAAATCCATTGTTGTAACTTTTCAGCCGGACTGTGTCCAAATTTTACAAATAATTTGTCCAGCCTGGAGGAGGCCTTGGGGAAGACCCAGGACTAGGTGGAGGGATTATATCTCCAACCTGGCCTGGGAACGCCTCGGGATCCCCCAGTCGGAGCTGTTTAATGTGGCTCGGGAAAGGGAAGTTTGGGGTCCCCTGCTGGAGCTGCTACCCCCGCGACCCAATACCGGATAAGCGGACGAAGTGGAAACACTTATTTAGTAGAGGTGTGACGAGATCTCGTCCCATGAGATCTTGCGATATTAAAACGTTACGATGTTTCTCCTTTCCGAGGTTAAAAGTTGTCTCGCGATATCGCTACACAAGTGCAGAATTACATCGGTACTACCGAGGACCAGTTCACGTTAAATGTATCTGTGCCAAATTTCAGTACATGAGAGTCTCTGTCCTCTCTGCATGTTTTACAGAGCGAGGGGCTCAGCTCTCTCACGCGCAGAGGTGCGGTGCAGACGGATTGAAAGTTACGTTGCCTCTGCAGTTTGTTCAAGTCACAGTGAGACACAGCAATGCCGGTAAAGCAGACACAAGTGTGGTTACAGTTTTCAAAACTTCACGCAGACAGCGTTTGCGGCAATATAATGGTGAGATTGCCGTGCAGTTAATGTTACACTTCCGAGACAGACAGGCACCACAGTGTTCTCTATGCCTTGGTTACTGACTGACAGGCACAAGACTAAAGCATTCATATGCCCTGGTGAAGGTTGTAGGGCAAGGCAACTTTATTTCTGAAGCACCTTTCAGGAACAAGGCAATTTGAAGTGCTTTACATAAAACATTAAAGATCAATTAAAAACGGTCATGAAAATAAAATAGGCTAAATAGAATAAGATACAAATACAAGAATAAAAGTTACAGTGCAGTGTAAGAAATTAATAATTTTTTGATTAATAGGTTTGGGAGGAGAGAGGGATGCCACAGTTATTAAGTCTGAAGAGGTTAGTTATACAGGAGAGAAGCCATATGAGTTTGTGGCAAAACTTTTCACAGTGCTCATTTTTCATTTTGTGAATTTCCAGTCATATTTTATCATTTAAGTTTTCTTTAAAATAGTGTTAAAGTCTCGTCTTGTTCTCGTGAACACAATCTCATGTCTCGTGAGCTGAACTGAGTGTCTCGTCACACCCCTATTATTAAGACTTCTAGAGGCTACTTTGTATCTGCTTTAATTTGGTCAGACTATAAATAAAAAGGTTTTTAAAATGAGGACACATTGCTGCAAGTTATGACCTTTACTTTTGTTCACGAGCTCTTCTTTTTCCTCTGACTTTCCCTCTCTCAAGTCTTTGTCATGAACATAAGTACATGTCCAAACAATGGTTAGTACAGACATAATTTGAAATTGGGAACAATTTGATGTTTGGAAAAAAGTAATAAATTGCAATATATCTCAGAATATTGCAATATGTTTAAAATCGCAATAATATCGTATCGTGACATAAGTATTGTGATGATATTGTATTGTGAGGCCTCTGGTGATTCCCACCCATAATGGTTAGGTGTATACATTGCCAAGAAATCAACTTTCTCCAGAAGAAATCTTAGGTTTAAGAAATAGGGCTACTGCAAAAAATGACAGTAACCTGGTTATTTATGGGCATAAACGCACCAAGGGAAAGGGACATCCTTTCCATTTATTACAGCAGTTCACTAGCATTAATCCTCTACCATCAGAAGTAAGGACTATACCTAAGCATCTTCAGAGTTAGGCCTGTATACTTGCATATCTTCTTCCACACCTTTTTACTTGCATCAAAACAAATGCCTTATCGCTTTCTAAAAGCTCTTTGGAAACCCAAATGTTTTGTTGAGGGTGAACTTTTAACTCCAGGCGCTATTTTGGACCGCAGTACTCTCTAGCGAGATCAATTTTAAGCTGAGCGAGTGACAGAGGGAGTTAGATCACATAGACTTCTCTGAGGACTGACCTAGAAATCAGCTTTGTATGATCAGATTGGGTCTCATTGTCTGGAATAGTGTCCACGTATGACATATTGTCTGTCTTCCCCCCCAATCCAAAAATAAAAATCATTTACTCCCCCCACCTCACACAAGGCCACATAAGGACCTTCCCCTGTCCTCCGGGTTTAATGCAACGGTCATTAGTTTTTAATCCAGGTTCCCCTGCTTGTGTTAAAGCTTAATCTGGCCTATTACACTTTGTGCAGGTCTGCACTTTCAGCATGAGTATGTGGGTCGGGGGCGGGTGGATGGGACGCAGACATTAGATCATACCATCTGGAGCAAGAAACGCACAAACACAATGAAGTAATCATGGCTATCCTTTTTTCCCATGGCCCATGATATAGGGCTGGAGGGAGGAAGATGTTGATAAAGATGTGGTCTCTGTGGGTAATTTGGGATATAAAGCGAGCCTCTAATTTGTTCAAGCTAGAGAGAGAGATAATTAGGTGAATAAAACGACTTGTCGGAAACAAGAGAAAGAGATGATTAGTGCGAACCTCTTCGCTCCACACCAACAGTGTGAATTTCACTGGACCGTCTCTCTCGTTGGTGTCAAATCTCCGAGAGGTGTGTGTGTGTGTATGTGTGTGTGTATGTGTGTGTGTGATTTATGCCGCTGTGTGCATGTCTGTATACACCAGTGTGTATTCTTGTATCTGTGCGCTGGTGTTTGTGTCACAGCACCACATGTGTTTGCGTCTCGTCACCCTGGAGCCAGTAGTCCTCTCCTCTGACCCTGATCCCTGTCACCTGTCCGCTCAGATCACACACACACACACACACACACACACACACACACACACACACACACACACACACACACACACACACACAATTGCTGTGACCCTTTCCTGGAGTTGAAACCCAATAGCAGTTGCCAAACATGCAAAACTTGTGTGTATGACTCGAAAGACCTACTGTCTGCTGTAAGATGAACGGAAGCAATTTCACTCCATACCACCATATGAAGAGACTATTAAAATAACTTGATACACTACTGGCCTTGGGGTTCAGAGTAAAGTCACATAGGCACAGTCAAGGAACCAGGGGTAAAATACTATTTTATATCTGGATTTGTCTGAAGCCTAATATGAATGAATGTTGTGTGTGGGCCATGACTGGCTGCAGTGTGAAACATTAACCATAGTAAACCAGTGACAATAGGAAAATCAAGACATTGTCCCAGCATCTTTACTTTGACCCAAAACGGAACAGAACCACTGTTATCAGTGTTTACATGGTTTCAGTGTATGGCAGTGGCTCTCTCTGACATGTGCTCATACCCTAATATTAAGTGATATAATGGTACAGCAAAGGAATGCTATAAAATTGTCACTAGGAAATGTTAGAAACAGCGAAACAAATACAATCCATCATCATAAGTGGTAGTAAGAGGTTTAAGTACAAGTTAAATAAGACAGAACATGGGAGAAAATTGCAGTTTTTTACTCAACTTTACCCAAATTGTACACCACTTACACCAGTGCTTTTCTTCTCCCCAGCTATTCACAGCTTTCTGTGCATAAAGCAGTGGACTGGTTTGTTTTCCCCAAAATGGTGTTTATGGCAAATAAGCCTATAGTTTAGATTACAATAACAGCTTTAGATTGATTTTAAAAGCTTTAGAGTAATAAAGATTCTTGACCTTTATTTGCTTTAACAAAGTCCAACCCACTTGTGTTTTATTTAGTTGTTTAAATCTCTCCAGGAACCTGGGAAACCCTGATCCACATTGGCTGTCCCTTCCAAGTCTCCATCTTAATCCTGCTACCAGATTAGAATGCAAATTTTGAAACACCCTACTAGCTTTAGCTCTGTAGACCAATTCTCTGCTGACCGTAATCCATAAAAAAAAGGGCACGTGGGCCAGTAAATCTGGAATAGCATACCTGAATACAGTAGACTTTGACAGCACTTGCACATTAAAAAACTTGTTAGTGCATTTTAAACCTACATAAATATGTCAAAAAGTGTTGTAATGAAGTCATATGATCATATCATATTTAGGACTGACCTGAATGCTTTGAAGATGTAGTGCCACAGCATTTGAAGTTCAAACTAAAAATTGTGTTTGTTGCTTCAATAGCATTGAGGTGTCTCTAAGAGGCAGCCACGTTGACGAGGCGTGTATTGAGTGTCCCAACCTCATTTTTTTCTTAAAGCATAATATTAATGTGTTTTTTTGTTAATCGTATCACTTATGCGGATTAACGAAACTCCACTCTTCTAAGAGATAAATGTCTCTCAACTCCTGAAATGTAAAATGGTGTCAGTGGCACTAAACATGAAATGGATATGAAATCAATTAAGGAATAGATAAGGTTTTAACAAAGTGTTTAGGACAGCTGATAGCACTTTTCTTTTGTTTTTGCTCCGTCACATAATTACTGTCACTTTCTATTACTTTCTGCCTACAAGTCATCATGTCCTCCAATGCTTACATATCGCCTTCTCTCTTCTCAGGAGACTAAGTCATCCGGTCGCTCCAGCATGCCGCGATGTCGGAACTCCGTTGCCACGACCACAACAGATGACCAGCCGCACATTGGTAACTATCGGTTGCTAAAAACCATTGGCAAAGGCAACTTCGCCAAGGTCAAACTGGCACGACACGTACTCACCGGAAAAGAGGTAGGCATGCGCCCCCGCACAAACACACACACACACACACACACACACACACACACATGTTTAGACTAAACGTTAATCTTCCTTCCCGGTTGCTGATGATAGGGGAGGGTTCACGCTGTGATGCACAGTAGGTCTGATCTGATCCTGGGCTTGCATGGCTTTGGAGACTGTACATCTGCTGCAGGAGATTAGATCGCCGTTGTCAGCTTGAATAGAGAAGCCTAAATGTCTCTGGCTTACTGTAAATTCCAGATGTGATGTAATGTAGTGGTCTGTCTCTTTAAGGGGAAAGCTGTGTCTGCAGTGAGCCCATGCTGGGGTCTGTCTAAGGCCCACTCTTGGTCTGTGTGTGAGAGAGCAAGAGAGAGGGGTGGGCGGGCTCTTGTCAATGTGTGACAGCTCTGTGCCTGACACCCTGATAACACTCAATGTGACACACACACACACACACACACAATGAAAACAAGGGAGAGTCAGAAGGTATGAAATAGTCAGACATACAAGCACAACCAGAACGAGGAGTGAAAGAAAGGAGTTAGTTGACAGTAAAAGACGAATATGGGAGAAAGAAGTACACCTCCCTTTCTGTGTCCTTGTTGAGACATAATTCTTTGTTTCCCTCGCCTTTCTCTTCATGTCCTCTTTTCTCTTGTTCCGTTTCATCCCCTTTTTTCTACATCTCTCACTTTGAATCTCTCCCATCTGTCTCTTTCTCTATTTTTATTCTCCTCCCCTTATTTCTCTTTCTCCTTTGCTGTGTTTTATCTCTCTCTCTCTTCGTCTCTCTTGTTGCTGTCCACTGTTGGATTATGAACTATAGACCTCATTACGGCACGAGAATAAACCATGCTTCAGCTTTGTGTGTGTGTTCCTGTCTGTATACTGTCCTGTTATGCAACTGTTGCCTGCTGTGATTGTGTTGTATAACTTAATTATTCAAGATTGTGTGACTGTGCAGGTTTATTTGAGCGAGATGCGTCAAACCCACTGCAGCAAGTGTAATTATTTAGTTAATATAAGTGTAATAATACATGTTGTTTTGCTTCTAGGTGGCTGTAAAGATCATTGATAAGACACAGCTCAACTCCTCCAGTTTGCAGAAGGTGGGTCTCTTTCATTCTCACACACACATACAGGCACAAAATCCAAACCTCAGTCCTTCTTATCCAATTTTCTCAGAAGTCATTTTTAAGTCACTCTTCCTGCCCCATGTGTCTTTCCCTTTTGCTCTTCCTTTCTTTTGCTCTCTCTCTCTCTCTCTCTCTCTCTCTCTCTCTCTCTCTCTCTCTCTCTCTCTCTCTCTCTGAAGTGGTCTAGTTTTTGGAGAGAGTTTTAATTACAGGAAACAAGCTGCAATTACTTCTTTTGATCGTGGCAGGGTGGGGTCTGTCCACTTACACGCACACTCTCTAACCATGTATGCTTGCATACTCAACACACAAACACACACACACACACACACACACACACACACACACACACAGCATTGAATACATACTAAATGCAGATACACAGAGCACATGGCAAGAAAATGTTAAGACATGACAAAGACACTGACAGGGCCAACACATAAATCCAGTGATAAATGCTAACACTCAGACACACTCACAAGATGCATGCAAACGCAAATCCATGTGCACTAGGACCAGAATTGTCAGGATATTATCCCCTTTCAACGTAAGTCAAGAGTCCCTTTTAACCTTTTTAGATCACATCCCCAGTCATTTCAGTCAGTCTTTTCAAATATATCCCAAAAGATTAAAAAAAATCAATTTCTTTGTATTTTTATGTAAAAATCAATCAAAATCCAATTGTGTTTTTTTCCTGTAAAAAAAAAAAAAAAAGTGTGCTAACGTAAGCTAGTACCAACTAATTTCAACCAATGATATGACATCTACCTGTCAATCAATCTGTAACTGTTGCAGGCACAGAGCTACATCCATACTACAGATTCATTAGCTAGCAACAGCAGTGACAGTGGTTGTGAGGGTTCTTGGAAGTGCGTCCTGCTGTAACTTTGTATGCTGCAACTGAAGCGAACAATACGCTGTCTTTGAAACAACTATGAAAAGAAACAATCAAACCTTTTTTTTGTTTTAAATCCGAATTAATGAAATCAATAATTCCTTGTCGGTCACGCAGGGCGGGGGGTCCGATTGGCGGGACAGGCTGCCCCCCAATATAATGGTGGAAGAAACACATGTTGAAGTTATGTCTTATAAAGTTGGTTGCATTACTTTGAAGGATAGCAGATGTTCTGTCGGTCTACAGTGTGTCTCTCGGATAATTTGCCAGTAAGCCTAGTTGGACCTTATCTGCTGAGTCAGAGGAAAAAAAACGCCTCTTCATGCCTTAACCACAGAAACAGACTGGATGGCACTGAGCTGGACTTGAAGTATTACTTTGTTTGCACTGCTTAGAGTTATCATGTCAGACTTACAAGCAGCTGAGGGAATTGTTTGTTTAACTCTGAAATCCTAAATTGTGCCAGACATTGGATTTGAAATTTTTTTTTTTCCTACTAGTAGTTTGACCCACGTGTTCATAAACAGGAAGTAAATGTTTGGGTTTTTAAGTGTAATTTTACCTGACTAGAAATATTGACACTGGTGTCTTTGCAATGACACAAATAAGATTGCAACTTTGATGAACACATGCATGCCAAATCAATAGATAGTAATTTGCACATGAACATGTAGAATATAAATGTAACTCACAACAACACACACATTCACACTGATATTCTGATTTTCTTTCGCAGCTCTTCCGGGAGGTGAGGATTATGAAGATGTTGAATCACCCCAACATAGGTGAGTCACACTGAAACACCATCGTCACTCACTGAGCACCAACCTTAATTGGTGTTTCGAGATCATGTATTCAACCCGAATCATAAAAATCCTTGTGCTTTTCTCTTATCTCTTTATTTTTGCTTTCATTCTTACTGTCCTGTCCTTTTTTTGTTGTTGCCCCATCTCCCTTTGACTTTACTTTTCCCTCCCCCGCCAATCCACTGTCTTCTCTCTCTCTCCACCTCCAGTCAAGCTCTTTGAGGTGATAGAGACAGAGAAGACTTTGTACCTGGTAATGGAGTACGCTAGTGGAGGTAAGTGCGTGTCTCTGTGTAATCATTCCCCCTGAGGCTTGCCACTCTGTATGTTTGGTCTCAGATGGTTCCCAAATAAAACAACTACCTTCCATCTTAATGTACAGGCTCTTCAGTATTTTGTTAGTACTTTGTCCAAAGGGGATTTTTATTTGATTTGTTTGGT
This sequence comes from Sander vitreus, assembly GCF_031162955.1. NCBI lineage: Eukaryota > Metazoa > Chordata > Actinopteri > Perciformes > Percidae > Sander > Sander vitreus. Next base: position 12,743,142 of record NC_135873.1, on the reverse strand, counting down.
TTTCTTTGGTTGTTAGTTGTTGACCATCTATATTATAATATATATATATATATATATATATTTTTTTTTAGTATTTAATGTAAGTGCCCATATTTAGTTTTTAAAGGACAATACTTAGTTCAATATCCCATTGACCTAATACTCTGGCTTTAAGGAGACAAGTATCAGGTTCCAACACTAAATCCACTCTCCAACTCTTTCTCTCGTCTCCCAGGAGAGGTCTTTGATTACTTGGTGGCCCATGGCAGGATGAAGGAGAAAGAAGCCCGTGCCAAATTCAGACAGGTTTGTGTGTTGGAGAAAATCCCTATATATATGTGTGTGTGTGTGTGTGTGTGTGTGTGTGTGTGTGTGTGTGTGCGTGCTTTTCTAGTTATTTGTGTATGTGCTGCTGTTGTTTTAAGGCATGGTAGATCAATATTAAAAGTGTATTGCCTCTTTACAGCTCTATAAACTTGGTGTCAGTTGTTGAGTAATGACAAGGAGAGGAAGCAGAGACTGCACTTTTGAGGGACAGGCTTATTTTGATAACAAAAAAAATTAAGTATTTACTTAATTTATTGCTTACATTTTGCATCCCTAATACTTCCTCATGATTGCCTCCTGATGAAATCCTAATGAAGAGATCTCAGTGTCTTTAACTTCCTTTCAACCCATCCATCTTGTCATCCTTCCTCTATCTCTCACTCACTTTCTCACTCTCCAGATTGTGTCAGCAGTGCAGTATTGCCATCAGAAGTGTATAGTACACAGAGACCTCAAGGTGAGAACACACACACATTGAATTGAACCGAGTGTCAAAGCGCAAGCACTCTCTCTCTCTCTCTCTCTCTCTCTCTCTCTCTCTCTCTCTCTCTCTGCTCTCTCTCTCTCTCTCTCTCTCTCTCTCTCTCTCTCTCTCTCTCTCTCTCTCTCTTTCTCTTTTTCTCTTTTTCTCTTTCTTCATAGGCCAAATCCTACCCCCATGTCATGATATAATGTCCATCTTTGAGTGCTAGTGCTTAAACACACATACCCATACATCTGTACACCCGCACTTGTATTTCTACACAATTCTCGAATTGTGTTCCCTATTGGATAATCTTCTCCTTCTGTCTCTTCATATATTTTCCTTCCCGTCTAATGCTTCCAGGTCACTTTGGTTCCTGGTATTATGCGGAGTTATAAATCCTCTTATTGTGCCAGCAGGCAGACCTGTAGACAAGTCATTATCATGATTACTGGGACAGTAACCATATAGTAACCTCTCATCTCAAAGTTGTTTTTTCCAGTCATGGTTATTTCTGGCTTTTTAGTAAACCTTTTCAATGCTTTGACCAAGGTCATGAAACATTTTCTACACTTCTAACAGGCAATGATGGTTGCCGTTTACAAAAAAGGCAGCATGGGAAATAAGATTCCTGGAGCACAGACAGTTCTCATTATTATAATGCGTACCATCCTGCACATTATCCTAATCACTCTTGATCTGTGGGTTGTATTGTGAAATCCAGCACAGGCTTAATTCTAGTCGGTACGACTCTGCAAGAGCAAATATGGATGAGCCTGCAGCACAGTGAGACTAAAGTCACTCTGTTTGGGTCCCAATATGAAAAACCAGCATGGTCAGGACGCAGAATTTTGCGGATTATTCTGCAGAATTTTTCGCAGATTTTCAACACATTAAAAAAATTAAAATACAACTCAGAATGTATCCGCTAAATTCTGCAGATTTTCATTTTGGATCACCGCTAAAAACTGTGTCTGCGCGTGGTTATGGTTTATACTGCTGTCTACTATATTTTTGGCCCTTAAAGTTTAATTTAGTTATTTGGCCAACTTAAAATGTTTGTTAATTAGCTATAGATGATTGCATTTGTTGACAAAAAATGAGAAGCCAGTGTTCATTTATTTCTTAGGTGAGGGCCTAGAGATGATGTCAGTGTTGGATTTAATGTGCACGCACACACACACACACACACACACACACACACAGAAGCGCCAGAGTATTCAGAGCAAGTGAAAAGGAGAGCGCACCTGTTGCTAGGCAACCCCAGCCTCCTTTCTCACTGGCTCACTTTAGGCTGAGGGAAACAAACACACAGGAATAAACTGTGGCAGCTCCCCTTTGCCATCAGAGTTTTTCAGAGAACGGTGTTTCAGTCTGTGGAATATATTATTTTCAAACTCATTTGTATGTCAGAGAAAACACTGGATGACAGGGTGGCCCATTTGTTCAACTTTGTTGTACAAGCTAGCTTTAAACTTTATGTACAGTAGCTCTGGCCTTCCTGTGGAAGAAGGAAAGTGCAAAAAGAGGTTCCATATTTGAAAAAATTAAATATCACGTTACCATATTACACAAAAGCAAATATTAAGTATTTGTGTATAATTTCCTGGCACATGTATACAGTAAAAAAAAAAAAATAAAAAAAAAACCCAGCATATTTAAAATCTTTTCTTTTCTCTGTAGTTTCCCTCCACATCCTCCGGCTCTCTACATCATAATAATATTCTTCTTTCCGCTCTCTCCCACACTGTCTACAGGCAGAGAACCTGCTGCTGGACGCAGACATGAACATCAAGATAGCAGACTTTGGCTTCAGTAATGAGTTCACTCTGGGGAACAAGCTGGACACGTTCTGTGGCTCTCCACCCTACGCTGCCCCCGAGCTCTTCCAGGGAAAGAAGTACGACGGGCCTGAGGTGGACGTCTGGAGCCTGGGGGTGATCCTCTACACACTGGTCAGCGGCTCGCTGCCCTTTGATGGACAGAACCTCAAGGTCAGGAGTGTGTGCGTGCATGTGTGCATGCGTTATATAATACAGATGTCTGTATTCTGTGGGTGGTTGTAGTATTTGTCATGCTGGTTTCTGTTCCTCCTGCCCTACAGAATGCAGAACCTAAACTCCACAGAGAATGAATGTGTAAACGTGATTAAATGTCAACCCAAGTACTTTCTCTTCAAATGGGGTTTGGTGGTGTGATCACACCACCAAACAAAAAAGATGTAATGCTCTCTGTTAACTATGGTTATGGTTAAGTATTCTTACCACCTATCACCTCTGCATTCACTCAGTACGCATATGAGTCACTTTGGAAGTGCAGACACATTTTTGGTGGGCGATATAACATTGAATGTGATGATATTGATATTAACATGCCTGGATTATAGACTATGTCTTTGGACTCCCTCCTGCTATGTGGAGTTTTGAACACCTCATTACTGCTCTTACTATTTATTGAACAGATGGAAGCCTCACTGCTTTCTGATTTCACTCGCTACAATAAAAGGCATTCTTTTAAATGTGTCAAATTAATGCACATTTAAAAAAGAAATTGCAAAATATACTAGGGCTGCACAATATATCGTTTTTTTTATCATCATCGCAATATTAACTGGCGCAATAAACGCATCGCGAAAGGCAGCGACATATCGCAAAAGACACTCAGAGGTGTTTTGTGTTAGTTGAAAGAAAATATCACTAGCAAACTGCACTTTTTTTCTAAGAATTTTTTTGGCATTTAGGCCTTTATTGTGACAGCTTAGACACGCGACTTCTGCGTTGAAGACTGAGCCTCTATATATGGGCGCTCGCTCTACCACTAGGCCACCCAGGCACCCGCAAACTGCACTTTTTAATGTGTCATTCTTGTTTTTAGTGGTGCTTTTTTTGTTCAATTCAATGTTCAATTTGTTCAATAAAACAATGTTGGACACTTCCTTTTAGAATACTGAAAGCAGCAGAAATGCAGAACTGAGTACACTTTAATATCTGTTTATTTATTGTATTGTATTATGTAATGTCGTTATCGCATATTTTCCTCATATCGTGCAGCCCTAAAATGTACAACTGAGCTAGTTTAATGTGAATGTTGTAACACGTCAAATTATGAATGTCATTTTGTAAGCCCTAGCTCTCAGTTTTGCAATTTTGATAGATTTGTATGCAGTTTCAATGCCTCACGATATACTGTGAGCTTCTTGGCAGCAGTGTTACATACGTCACCTGTCACTACATGCATTTATCCCTCAGTGTCTCAATAAATTAAAATGATTAAGACCTCTCCAGTGGGACATTGAAGAGGTTAAAAAGCTCAGTGGCACACTACTAAAATGTAACAGGTGGATAAAGGCCACTGAAGTAGATTACAAACATCGTAATGTGATGTATTATTTGTGCCTGCTGACCTTTGTTAACATCTGCTCTATGTTGAATTTATCACATATCACAGACACTATTGAGGAAAATATAATATCAACATCCAGACTGATCTCATGAAATGGCATATGTATGACACGCCAATTGGTATGCAATTATTGGCGTGTTATCAAGACGCATACTCGCTTTTTAGCGTGATTATCAACGCCGTTTGGCCTCCATTGACTTACATTACCTTGTGATTGCGTGTGAATTGACGCCGTAGAGAGTAGTATGAAAGGGCAAATCGCCGTGCGGGGAGATTGGTTGGGGTGGTCAAACACCGTACTTTTACCCAGGAAAGCGGGGTTTGTTTCCCACGTGTGGCGTTTCCTAAATCCAACCCCGTTCTTCTTTTCCTAATCCCAACCGTTTGATTCAGATTCAGTTAACTTTTGTTAGTTCCCAAGTTTTACAGCCAACCCATCCATTAAGGGTTAAACTTAAAAAGTGCATTAGCATGCTATGTATATAATGTAATGTTATGAAATAATAAATTAAAATAAACAATAAATAGTACTGCAGCAGTCATACATCCCCCTGTATACAGATGCTTCTCTCTCTCCCGTAATATCCACATTTACACGTGACCCAATCATTACACACACACACCCACCCACACCGTTTCTTGTTTTCCTTAAACCCGTGTGTGACGTGGTCTCACGATAACACGTAGCCTCGCGATAACACGCCACGTGGCTTTAGAAAGTGCCACGGGGCGCGTATGTTTACGCGAAGTCATGATGTCATGTTGCAGAATCATCAAAATACCAGAACGTGTGTGAATAATGTTTTGGTAGTGTCACCCACAAACTATACTACCACTGAGATAGAATGCTAGCATTTTGAAATGCTAACCAGCTTGTGCTTGGGTGAATGTGATACTTATTTAACAAAACTATGAATCATTTGGGGGGTGTAACCACAGCTAATGTTGCTGTTGGCTAACCCAAGCCACATTATATTAAGCTACTGATGAGATGCAGGGTCACATCCTTTATCATCAAACACTGTTTCATAGACCCTCATTGTTATTAAATCGCAGAAAACAATTGTATAGTCTGGGGTGCAGTCTACACATTGATGAGAGGTTACTACCCTTTGACAGAATCTGAGGATGTGAGCGAAAAAGGACTGTGTGTATATTTGAAGGTGGGTATTTAGAGTCTGCTGCTGACTTTTCATGTCCTTGTCCATCTCCAGGAACTGAGAGAGCGCGTCCTGCGTGGTAAATACAGGATTCCGTTCTACATGTCCACCGACTGTGAGAACTTGCTCAAAAAGTTCCTCATTCTGAACCCCTCCAAAAGAGGCAGCCTCGAGGTACACTGAATACATAAATAACCCGCATTGGTTTGACACAAAGCATTAAAGGAACTTGAGTCTATTGTAGTTCAATTGTGTTAAAAATGATTGAGTTATCGTTTTGATTTCAAATTTATTTGAGCTGTGGAATAATTTTTTTCCCACGTTTTTTAAAATTTCATTTTCAAACTAAAGTGGATGTAAAATCATATATATATATATATATATATATATATATAGCACCTGATAAAACTGAAACCAAAATTGTCCATCTCCTTATAGCTAGACCAGTGAGTGTTTATTTGCTAATCTAATGGTGTATGAAGCACATACAGTACTATACTGTACACCTAAACTTGCTTCACCAGCTATATGAGTTTGTTACTGAAGTGTAAAGAGCTTTTTAAAGACATAGTAAATACTTGTTAGTTTAGGAGTTATGAGTTACTGAATTTGGTTGCAGTAAAGGTAATTGGACGGTAACGAGTTTGGAATGGAAGTTATTATAAAAAAGAAGACGAGGTATATAACTATTTGCTGCTTTAGTAACCGGTGTCACTTTCTATTTTCGCGAGTCCCTACTTGACCTGCTGAATGTTATGGCAGCCCTGTAAACAAATACAGAAAAAAGACTCTAGCTTTAGTGTTAAAATTCAGTCATGTGACTGTTTTCACTTACACATGCTCAAGGCATGTGTAAGTGAAACAGTTTGTCTACATTTCTAAGCAGCCAACAAATTAATACGGTTCAGTTTTCATCAAGTCTAGCCGTGCCTTCAATTTAGAGCCCCTCCTTTACTTCTTAAGGAAGATTCATTTGCATATTAGAAATAAAATAAACCTGACTATGCCAATTAGAAAAACTGAATATTGTCGAGTAAACGGATGAATAATGTCCTGTTTAGCTGACTCATGCATCTTTTCCATTGTGTTGCCAATTTGTCTTGAGGAGACTCTTTAGTAATAATCTCTTTCTCCTCTCCTCTCTCATTCCTTAACCTTTTCTCGCTCCTCTGCTTTGTGCCCCTCTATTATCTTTGACATCTCATGTCTCCCTATATCTATCTGTGTGGCTTGCTCCCAGCAGCAGATAATGAGGGACCGGTGGATGAATGTGGGCCACGAGGAGGAAGAACTTAAACCCTACATCGAACCCCAGCCAGATTATAAGGACCCCAGGCGGACAGGTAGGAACGGAACAGCTCGCAAAATTGGTAAATTTATTTCTTTCTTCACCCACGCACAGCCACACTTGAGTACAGATGTTTTTTTTTGCACCAATCTCACACACGGATACTTTTTAATTCTAATTTAAAAACTGCTTTTGTGGTTGCAGACATCATGCTGACAATGGGATTCTCTCAAGAGGAGATCCAGGACTCGCTGGTGAACCAGAAGTACAATGACGTGATGGCTGCATACCTGCTTTTGGACTATAGGAATTCTGAGGTACATTCTTTCTCATACCTACAGCCTTTCTTTTACACAGTACCATGCCACTTATTATTGGTTTGTCTCTTAGCTGCATTTACACTGATGTTTTACAGGAAACTGCATGTAAGTTCATTATATACAAGAAAATGTAGGGCTTCACTTTTATTTTGCATGCAAGTCATCAGAACATACAATTTGCTGTCATCTCTGAATTTGATCGCATATATTTATGCTCAAAACACTTCATTGTTCTCCAACACCACTATTAAAAAAACACAACTATTTTTAGTCCTTTTGTGTTTGTTGTACCCACACCACAGTCTCCTGTGTCTCCTTCTGATAACCATGTATTCAGATTTGTATTTGTTCCTTCCCCCAGCTGGATGAAGGTGGCATCAAGCCCCGGCCAGGAAGTGATGTAAGCAACATAAACGCTCCCTCCCCGCCTCACAAGGTACAATGAGAACAAATAATGTCTTCTGCTAACACATAATGAAGTCTCCGGCCAGTGACACAAGTGCACTGACTTGACCTCATATATCTTCCAATGGCACTTTGGGAATCTACTCTGATGTAGCTCATTTTTTAGGTTTTAGATTGTTGACCTACATACAGGTACACGTGAACCACAGCAAACAGTGTCTTCCCCCGGATGCTTGAACTCTGCAGTGTTGTAGGTTTCATGTGTGAATGGCTCTATAGATTAACAGCGACTGTTAATGCAGCTTCAGCTAGCGTACTTACAACCGAATGTGTGAACACCCTCTGTGACGTAAAGAATACCACAATGACCTGTGTGTCCATCTTGCCTCTCTAAGGTACAGCGCAGTGTGTCGTCCAACCAGAAGCCTCAGAACCGCAGAGCCACCGACCAGGGTGAGATTGGTGTGTGTCCGAGAGGAAGGGGGGGGGCGAAGCTGGTGTGTGTCCAAGAGGGTTAGCAGAAGTGGACGGAGATGGGCATCAGATTGAGATGGTCACTTGTCAGGAGGTCATGGATGGAAATGACCTGCCAGCAGATGGTTCAAAGTTATTTTTTACATGTTTTAAATATAGTCATATGATTTCAATCCTGATGTATGCTGGGATGGTCCCCGGTGCTGCCACAGTGAGGCAGGTGGAGAAAATAATTGAATAAAAAATTCAAGGCCTTCAAAAGCTGTGGGTAAAACGTTTCTCTTGAGTCCCACATTTCTTTTGTGGACACCTGTATGAAAAGAGTGGATAAAAAAAGGAAAAGCTGACTAACAATGGAGAGGGGACAGGTGGGCTTGATATATGTTTGAGTAAAGGTTGAAGTAAGAGAGATGGGCTGGGTGATGTACAATAGAAGGGAGAGAGGGCGGAGAGTGGGGAAGACGAGATTGATTTATGTGTGGAGGGTTGGTAGAGCAGATTGAACTGAGGGATGACAGGGAAATGACAAATGAGTGGCAGAGCAGAAGATGATGCAAATGGGAAGAAGGGGGGGGGGGGGTGGATGTCTCAGGTTAAAGCACAGCAAGTGATGTCCTTTTCTGATGCCCGCTTTCTTTTTCTAGGCTCCTACTCTAAGAGGGGGGGTCAATCAGACAACCGGACTGCAGGGGAGGATTCTGGGAGGAAAGGTTCAGGCAGCTCCACTACCAAGGTGCCGGCCAGTCCTCTGGTCCCCACTGACCGCAAGAAGAGCGCCACGCCTTCCACCGTGAGACAAAAACCCACCACTGCTTACATGACATTTGCGACACACAATTTCTATCAAAAGCGCATTCTAATTAGTACATTTGTAAGTTGTGGTTCCCATATCACCTTTATGAACAAATATAGATGCACAGAACCCAAAATACACACTGCAGCTTTTCCCAAATGTGAGTTGATAGGAAAACATCTGCTAGAAAATGTTGGAGAAATTCAAAAACTAACTTTGGGAACAGATGCCAGTTAATAATTAAACTCATTGAAATAAATGGCCATATTACTATGATGGTCTTTTGTGTTTATAACCCATCTTTGGGTTATCTCAAATGAGGCCTTTTCCTTGTCTCACAACATTACAGTTATTTGATGCCAATTTCTGGACTTTTTATATTTGTCCAGTTTAAGTGCATTAGTTATACACACCCAAAATATTGTCATATTGTATTTATCTTGGTGTTGAGGCAAAACTATAGGCCTTTTTTCACAGCAGACACTTTGACTTGTCGGAAAGCACAGGTGCTGCAAGTAGCATAAATGATTTCTTCATTTAAGTGTCCCAGTAAGCCATACCAGTGTGACAATGAGCCAGCATCCACAATACCAAGGGTCTTGACACTGCAACAGCTAAATGGAATTAAGCCATGATTTCATTTTCAATTAGGAACCCAAGGCTGTATTATAACTTCCTCAACAGTGTCAGCCAACTAAATACATAATATAAAACAGATGACACTTTCTTTATGAAACCTACCAACAAATGTGTTACGGGTATAAAAACTTACAACTTAATTTTTTTTTATTTTTATTTTTTTTAGAAATGATAGGAAATGTGTTTGAGTTTGTTTTGTGTCTCCTTACTATAATGGTTTCATAGATGTTGTGTAAAATCCATATGTGAAATTTAAAGTCCTTACACACCCATGGTTCACCTGCACAGCAGTTTTCATTTAGGTTACCTGATAAGGCCTCTTCTCAGGTCTATGTGGGCGGACTAAGGAAGCTTAGACTTTTATAATTTTTATTAGTATGTGGACTTAGGTAACATTGTGCAATTCCCGGTATAGCACCACCCAACCTCAACCTGAGCCGATGGATAATGTGTCAGGGCAATGGAACACACCTGTGTGGGAGCGCAGTGCCTTTAAATGACAATTCAAGATTTTTTTTGAGGTGAAATTGAAATGGGTTAATTTTTGATAAGCTGCAGAAAAATAAATGTGTCACAGGAAATACCATTGAGGCCAGATTTGGTTAAAATTTAATTCATGTTGGCCAATTAAGGTCACTCGTCCGTGCTGATCGGGGCGCCTGCTTGGGGCTGTTCCAGTAATAATATTTCACCATCCTCTGACCACAGCACTGATCTCTCACCATCTTTAACTCTGTCCTCAATCCTTGACAGTTCTATAGTTTTCACATTCTTCATATTTTCTTCTTCTCTCCATTCAGAATAGCATCCTGTCCACTGGTACTAGTCGCAGTCGGAACTCTCCTCTGACTGAGAGAGCCACGCTGGGCCAGGGCATCCAGAACGGCAAGGACAGGTACAAACACACATATATACACACCCGCACACAATGTAAAACATACAGTTACATACAAACTGTCTCACGTACCCTCTTTCTCTCTTATCACGGGCAACTCAAGTAGTTGCAGTGAGGCAGCACTGCTACACATACTATAAACACACTCACCATGGTTTGTGAATGAAGCAGTCCCACAGCTGTCTCAGTGACTGAATCCCAGACCTTGGCTGGTACTCTCCTGAGCTCAGCCAGCTGGCTCAGGCCCCCAGCTTCCCCTCAGGATGGGGTGAACCCTCCTAGAGAAGGAAATCAGACTCCCTTTGGGAATTTAGGCCAAACCTCCAGTAGATTACAGATTACCCATGATGGTGTGATGGAGGACTGCCAGTCAGAGCAGAGGCAGGGTTCGACACATGAAGACCTCACTTTAAACTCTTATCCTTCTTTCTGTTCCGTTCCTTTATTAAAATGTTTTTTTTGTACTTTGACTTCCCCAAACTTGTAGTTAAATCAAAGTTTTTGCCCGAAGTCAAATCAGGGATAGACAGTTAAAGGTTTTAGCAGGTGCAAAATCCATCAGAAGACCAAAAAAACAGGATTACTGGGATTATGGAGAAAATAAAATAAATGACATAATGTCTACCATTGGGTTTAGCAATGAATCAAGCTCCCCTCTTTTTCACTAGTCTTTCATTGGATTGGGATATTGCTGAGTGTGACATGCCCTCCATTTTCCCCTTTCTCATTTCATCCTTTCTAAATGTTCTTCCTCAACCACAATTCCAATGGACAAAACAACTTTTTGTCCGTTTTTGAGTTGCCTGATTGTGGACTTTCTAATATTCATTTTAAGGCCATAAACACACCTTCACGCGGTAACTTTAGCGGTCGAGTGAAGTCGTTGAGTTGGTCGCCCGCAATTGTAAGCCTCTGGTGCTGAATACGCCTCATGTGTCCACACATACAACAACGCACACATCACTCATGCTTAACCAGCAATATGCTTTGTGTGCTTTTTCACGAGCATTAAACATTAAGCCATACCATAATCCCTACTACGTTCATTATCATTATTGCTTTATTACCTTACTACCTTATTACCTGTTCATGAATCAGTCTCAAATGACCCCCTCGTTTCCAACATAGTGCCTTACCTACAACATGATAAAAATGACTAAATTGAGTCCATGTTCAGGCTGATAAGTTTTGATAAGTTTTAAGATATTTCTGTCATTTTTTCCTTTTGTCATCGTCTTTCAGTCTAAGCACTACATAATGACGATGTGGTCATTTGAGACAGCATTGTTTTTTTAGCACTGTGGGTCTAATAGCCATGTTAAGCTCTGCTAACTTAGTGGTTGTCATCTGCTTTGATTTTAAAGTAACTTTATTTGATCATCATTAATGCTTTGAAGTTTGGCCTTTTATACTTGTTACACCCTCCCCTTCCCCATTTTTCTTTTTCCCTTTTTTGTCTTTTTCTAATTTTCTTTGTTTGGTGTTCTTTTACCCGCGTCTGAGCTCTTGCCCTCTGGATCTTAAGTCACTCACATTTTACTAGGCACCTCCTTTCTTTACTTGTTTTTTTCCAGCTTCCCTTTTACATTCTTGTCTTTATATTAATCTTTCTTCTCTTTTCTTTTTCTCCCCTCTCTCTAAGGAGATTAGGAAGACTTGTGATGGAATATTAACGCTTAGTGGTCCTATATGGTCCCGTTCATAGGCTTACACATACACAAAAATATCTACGCTCACACAGAGGTGGTACACATACAAATTCATTGACACACACACACGCGCGCTTACAAACATACATGTCACACATGCTCAAACTCTTGCCACACACTGGGTCACCTAGTGAATGCAGTTATTTTTCCATCACTGGCCGTACTAACCCCTGTCAGAAAGAGTGTGCGTTTCTCTCGGCTAAGTGTTTGTTTTCTGTGTAATTAGCAGCTGTTTGGTTAACCTCTCTAAATGTCCCTCTCTCATTGCTAATTCCTCTGATCTCTGTTATTCTATCTCTCTCCCTCTGGTACCACTCTTCTCTGTCTCTTACTGAGTTTGTTTCTGTGTGTGGATAAAGTCAAGTTAATTGGTTTTAATGTAGAATTTAACTTTTTGTCTTGTTTTTACAAAACCATACAGTGTGCTCTACAAAAGATTCAAAAGGTAGACCAAAAGACATTTAAAAAAGCAGCAAGTGTTTTAGGATAGATAAAACGAGATATTTACACACTGAGGGTGTCGGTGCCTTAAGTCTTTATGTGGTACTTTGTGATTTTTGTTGCTTTGCCCATTTCTATAATATTGGTAACCTGACTTTGTCCACATCATTTGTCTTGTGTGTGTTTTCAGTCTTCCTAGCCAAAAGAGAAGTGTGTGTTTAAAGGTGGTCTTTTGTGCTCTAACTTTTGTGTCAGGTAGATTTTACATGAAAACACAAGAACGCAGTCAGCCTTTGATTGTGTTTTCTGATTGCTTTCTGGTGAAATCACAAGGAAACAATGTCAACAGCGAAAAAGACCAACTTTTTCTTTGTTCAAGTCCTTTTGCTCTGTTTCCTGTCTCCTTTTTGTCTCTACTTCCACTGTTCTTCCCTCCTTCCTCTTCCCTCCCCCCTTACTGTGTTTGATAAGTGCTGCTTCTAACCATGCTCCACCTCACCTCCCCGCCCACCCACACACAAACCCCGCCCGGTGTGTGTGTGTGTGTGTGTGTGTGTGTGTGTGTGTATATATGTCATGTTTGATTGCGTGACGTTTTGGTGCGTCTGTCCCGTGTCGGTCGTGTGTGTGTGTGTTTGTGCGTTGGGCGGGGCACTCCTCCTGTTCATCCCCCTCCTCCCAGCCTAAACACTCCGGGCTCCCGCGCCTCCACTGCCTCTGCCGCTGCCGTCCTCTCCTCCTCCTCCTCGCGTCCCCGCCACCACAAGTCCCTGTCCTCCTCCAATCATCCCTGCCCCTCTGACCTGCACGCACCACGGCCCAGGCAAGTCTCTCTCACACACGCACCCACATATGCTCATAACTCCTTTAGCCCCTTTCTGCTCGTACTACTTTACTCAACGCAGATCATCATTCCTTCCGCAAGAACTCGATGGACAAAAAGGAGAGATGAAGAAAGGATAAAATGATTTCATGCCCCCCCCCCAACAATTGTGAAATCGATCAAAGAGGGAGATTTTCCAACAGCCACCTCTCAAACACGTTCACATAGGCTAACATGACACATTAGCCTAGCTTTAACAGTTTCTCTATAATTTATTCTCATATACTTTAGACCTTTAGTCTTTAAATCAACTAAGAGCTCCTCCTACTGTACTTAATATAGATATTAACAGAAATACACTGTAAGAAAGACTACATTTGCCAACACATTCAAGAGATCAAGACGTTTCCAAAATAGAAAATTGTTGAGCCAAAAAAAAGTTGAGAAGTCTGACCTGTGAAAATTATACATTTGTATTTTTTCCTTTTTCTACGATGGGTATTATGTGTACAGTTTTGGAAACGTGTGCAGTTTAAATGTACTGTAGAACTCCTTGACAGTAATATTTTTTTCCCCTCATGGCAAGCCAGAACCAGGAAGTACAGTTAGCATTAACACGACCTTATCTGAAGGCAAGATTATTTTGAGCTACTGGTGTGCCATCAATTTCTTTAAGTGATGTTCTAGTAATCTGTCTGTTACTGTATATATTTACCACTACAGCACCACCATAGTAAGATGTCCAGCATTTCGAAGACTAGCCGTCATAGACGCAACAGTCGAAAGTAGTTTGTGGAGCTCAATAAAAGCTGTACAAGCTAAACTCACTGTGGAGATGTTGACATATATGGCCAATCAGTCACTCTCAAACCTCACACCACCCAGTGGATCATAACTGTCAGTCAGAGCTTGAGAACAAGATGAGCAAGTTTTTCACTGTGCTGTACCTTGACAGACCAGATACTTTACTTGTTTTGTTTCCTGGCAGGACAAAATAAATACAGCAGGGATCAGGTTTTCATATGCAGTGGTTTCACTAGCTAATAAACTGGATGCAGACTAAGTCTTCATACAAGCTTGGTTATTGGCTGGCTGGATTGTGAAGTGTGCTGTATGCCTTCTAGGTCAAGGAATAAAATAAGTAAAACAAGTTGAATGAGATGGCATTACATAGAAGCGTTACAGACATTACAGGATAAAAGTATTATTTATTGTCATCTTAGGCATTTTGTGTCATTTAAGTCAAGCTTTAAAGTATAACCTATTTTCACCCCTGATTAGTTGACTGTTTATCCTGTTTTATTATTAAATAAAGAAAAATGTCTATGGAGATAAATCCAGAAATTCACCTTTACATTATTCAGCATCTAAAACGACTAATGTTGACGTTTGCAGGTTAAATTTCTAAGCCGTAAGCTGCGTTAGTGAGTCTGTGTCAAAGATTGGATGGCGTCAACATCATGCTGATTAAAAACAAAGTGGCGGTCACTACTTTAAATGACTGCATGCAAAGATGTTCTCTATCTATATGGATGGTTAGTCAATAGCAATTACACTTGTCATACAGTAATCATTCATCACAATCATAAAGATGTCCTAAAAAAGTGGTATTGAAGAGAGACATTTTTTGGGGGCAGAATCAGATAAAATGTAGAGTAATAGTTTTGTTGATGCATGTTTTTGTGACAATGTATCCATATAATCTGTTGCATGTATAGATATTTTGATATTTAATATGCATAATAATATATATATATAATATATTTTTTTTGACATGCTGTGTTTGTCGACAAAAGGATTTTCCCTGGCTTGGACAAGGGAATTTTAGTCCTGTGAAAAGAAGTGGAGTCCCTTTTAAGGTTCCCACAGACTCTGTTTTTGGTTTCAAAGGTGGTGAAGTGCTCCTCATACAGCCTCAATCTGCTGTGTAAACCCACCTTAGTTATGAAGTTGCCTCGGAAAACCCCGTCTTCATGTATTAAGTGTAAACTTTACTGTGGCGTGTCTTCGTTGAATGAAAGAAATGGAGTAGCGACCTGACTGTGTCTTGTTGGTCATTCGTGGGAACTTTGTGTGTGTGTGTGCGCTTGCTTTGTTGTTTAGCTTGCTTTATGCTTTATTGCTATATAGTGTCTGTTTCGAGGGCTACTTTGATATTTTTTGAGTTTTAGTCCTATTTTTGTCTTCTTTCCTTGCAGCCATGTGTCACAATATACGGTGGAAGGTCTTTTGAATATGTTCCTCAGCTACCTTAAATACCGTCTGTCTGTGCAAGTGGCATATCAGTTCAGCTTCAGGAGACCCCCACCCTTTTTGTGACAGTTGTCTAGTGAAACCCTCCCCACACAAATGTCAGGCTAAAATTCCAGCAGAGCAAATGTCAAGGTGGCCCTCTGGCTGTATGTGGTTTTGTCTGCTCTGTGTTGAAGTCTTGCTCTGTTGCATGCGTCGTTCAGCAGTGAGCTTGGGCTGTTCAGAACCTGGTTGGGAACACTGGAGAGAAGGTACCGCTCCAACACAGACTGTATTCTAAGTGAGGAATAGGCACCTTTTTCTCAGAACATAGTCTGTGCCCTTAAGTCCCACCCATTCCTGTTTTCTCCAGCTGTCTCCAAATACCCTTCTGAAAAATGCATTCAAATACCATTCTCATGAATTAAGATTATTATTAACAACCTCTTTTCAGCTCCACATTTGTATAACATAGAGGTGCGGTGAACTATATGCAAATCATGTATGCCCAGCATGAAAATCATCCAGCACCATCAGCCAAACTGTGCTATAACACACCTCTTTTAGATACTTAGTCTGTCACTACTCTTTTTCCTAAAGGTCCCATATTGTAAAAAGTGAGATTTCCATGTCTTTTTTGATTATAAAGCAGGTTGAGGTGCTTTATAAATACTGTGAAAATAAAAACGCTCAATCCACAGAGAAATGCACACAGCCCGTATTCAGAGACAGTGCCTTTTAAATGAGCCGTCAGGACTTCTGTATGGTTGTGATGTCACAACTTTACTATATATAGTTAGAAAGTGCGGCTACAGTGCTGTTACGGTCATTCTCCGGCTGCAATGACGGTGCACCGAGAGCTCAGATGCAGAAGATCCCGAAACGCTGACCAATCAGAGAAGCTTTTTTGGGAGGTGGGCTTAAAGAGACAGAAAACGGAGCATTTCAGACAGAGGGTGAATGCAGGTATATTCTGACAGACAGTATGAAAAAAAAATAGTGCTTTTTAAACATTAAAGCACGTAGACATGTTCTAGTAGAAACCCCAAATACAGTATGAACCTGAAAATGAGCATAAAATGGGACCTTTAAGTGACAATAGAATGCTTTCATATGTTGAAACAACTGGAAAATATTACATCCATTTTCCTCTTTGTAATATGTATTCCTTCCCAATCAACAGTCATCTTCATTAACTATAATATGTCTCACTGGTCCCCACTAACCTGCCTGATCCAGCCTTTCTTTCCTTGCATCTGTATCCATAGAAAAGCTGTGTCTTTGTCTGGATAGGTATATTTCGACCTCTGTGCACAACTTGAACATATCCACATCAAATTAAAGGATGTGTTGAAGCTGTTCATCACACAACTGTAATCTTGACTGACAAGCTCTTTAAGTGTATTAGAGGTGTGCATGGGATTGCTTTTTTAATCCCTCTCAGATAATTTTTGACCGTCACCGCTTGCTCCACCAGATACACCATTCAACTCCCACTCCATCCCACAGGGGAAAACAACACGTGTAGTCCTTAAAAACTGACAAAGCAGTTCTTCAGCTACCCATCTTTAGAAGATGTGGAAACTACATGGATTTCGGATTATGTCCCTCTTTCTTGATAGGTAATCGATGCAGACAAGATGCTGTAATGTCAGACTACAGATTGCAAGGGATAGCATGTAGTTAAAAATACTTTTACCGACTAAATGTCTAGTCTAAAGATGGAGTTGAATTGGACAGAGTGAGGGATATAAAACAAATAAACTGAACTTTTTTGGTCATTGGTTTTAATGGTGGGCCAAGCATTTACTTGGATGCTAAAGCCTAGTAATTACAGCCTATTTTCATATATGAAATTTTGTCATGATGTTGTGACGACCCACATTTGAGTAACCATGTCCTGCACCTGCAACATTTGTGTTATGTGGTATTCCAGTCCCATTGCAGCCCTCTACAGTGGACTGTGCATTTGTATTAGGTTCTCTATTTATTCCACTTTCACTTTGTGTGCTTTTTGCCATTTCTGTTTGTTGTGTTTGCTATGTGCTGTAGGTGTACTGCTGCCACACACATGCTGACAAATGAAATGCAGGTTTTTAGCTCAGGGAAGTGTGTGCTTGTATTTTTGATGATATTAGCTTGAAAACGACAGAAAATGATGTCTGCGTGCATGCGGGAGTATGTGTGCGTTTGATGCCTTGCCCTACAGTTGAAGCAATGAGGATTAACTGAGTGTGTGAGCGTGTGTCAGTAACCTGATGTGGCCATAAATATTGACTTGGCTGAGTTAAGGGATTATATGAAACAGGGCGAGCAGACGTTGAACAGACATAGATACTTGTATGACCTTACACTAAGGTAAGTAGCACATCAAAAGGAAGTGATTTTCTTCTACAAGTGTTTGCCTAACGCTTGCTCCTCTCCCACACCCCTCCTCTTTATTCCCATCCCCTCTTGTTTAAAACTCTTTCCTTTCTTTCTACTCCTACTGCATCACCTTCTACCCCTCACTTTGTTCATCTACCTTTCCTTTTTCATTCCATCTTCCCCACCCTTCCTCTGTCATACTGTCCTCATTTCCTGCTTTCTCTTCTCTTATTTCCTGCCCAATCTTCGTAACCCTGAATTCTTCTTCATTTGCACCTCCTCTTCGCTGCCTCCTCTCTCATCCACACCTTCCAACCTCTTCCCAATCCCGCTCCCAATTATTTTGCACCTTCTTCATCTTCTCTGCATCCACCTCTCTTCTCTTCTACACCCTCCCCTCCTCCGAATCACCTTTTTCGTTTCCCTCCCTCCCTCCCTCCATTTTCCTCTTCTTTCTTCCCACTCCTTCTCTATAGTGCCCCTACTCAGCGGGCGCCCGGGGCCTCCCCATCTGCCCACAACATCAGCAGCGCTGCCGCGTCAGACCGCACCAACTTCTCCCGAGGGGTGGGCATCCGCAGCACATTCCATGCAGGCCAGCAGCGGGGTGCCCGGGACCAGCAGGGCTCCGCCTACCCCGGCGGGCCCGCATCCCCGTCACTGTCACATGGCAACAGCCAGGCCCGGAGGACACACGGCGCCACAGGGATTTTCAGCAAGTTCACATCCAAGTTTGTACGCAGGTGAGTGGCAGAAAAGAGAGAAGCATGGGAAAATGGGAAGGGTGAATATTTATACTTTATGGTTTAAGTGTCTTAGAGAAGAGAAAGGAAGTAGCAAGACAGATAGGACAGCAGACGATATGTGGCAGAAGAAGAAAGTTTGTAGCTTAGTAAATGCAGAGCAGTAGTGGTAGCAGCTGTACTTATTATCCAGCTACTTTGCAGCACAAGTACATGTTGAGGCTTTTTCTGAGTGTTGAGGTTTCAGCTTTAAAGAGAAAATGACTAGGTTTACGTTACAAGTCATTTCATGTGCTCATTTCCTCTCAGGAACAACGCACCGTACGTCCATGTCATCACTAGTTTTCAGAGTATTTCTTTAGAGGGGCTGGTCTCATCTCATCCCTATCACTAAACTTGTGCTGATCTGTAACTCTGCTGGGAGTAGAAAGGGAGAGGAAGGGAACAGCTGTGTCTCCTCTATAATTTTGTTTGGAGCAGTGGTGAGTGAGGAGTAATTTTGGTTTTGGTTCCACGTCTGGCCCAGTTTTCATCTCAGTCCTCTACTGCAGATTGCAGCACTAAAACTGCTCTTATGGCTACCTCGTTGTAATCAAAGCTAAACTTGTTTTATTTAGATTTAATTTAATTTTCTCTGGAAGTGGAGTCAGCTTTGTAGCTTTGATCCAACTCTGCTGTGTAAATACACTAAGGTGAAGACAGTACATTGTGGTTATAGAAGTGGAAGGGAAGGAAAAACCTGACTAACTTACCAATTCTTTGACTACAGTGTCTTGTGACATCCAGACTGATATTTCAACTTGCCAAGCCCAGTGGTTTCTGCTAGTTCGATAGAAAGATCTAAGACAATGTTTGATCTAAATCATGTATGAAGGGCAATGAAGTCTGTACGCAGCGGAGTCAGAATGGGAGAAAAAAAGGAGCAGCGAGGCTGACTGGCACATTACAATCCGAGGCCGCAGTAGAAATGGATGATGTGGTAAAGTTGAGATTTTCATCATCGCTCCTGTGTCACCAAGCAGCCCCGGAGGCTCATTATAAATACAAGTGTTGAAATGTGTGTGAGGAAGGGAGTAAGAGAGAGAGTACTGCTTGTATTTTTGGTGATATTCGCTTGAAAATCAAAGTCGTGTGAGTGAGTACATTTTATTTATACAGCGCTTTTCACAGACAAGGTCACAAAGTGCTTTACAACGTGCATAGACAATAAAAACATGGTAAAAATAGTCAATAGAATAAAATACAAATACAACAGAAACAATTATCAAATAAATAAGACATAGGCTACCCAAAAGCTAGCCTGAACAAGTGAGTCTTTACTTGTCCCCTTAAAACAGTCCACATTCTCAGCAAACCTAATGCTGGTAGGTAGTGCATTCCAGAGTCTGGGTGCCATAGCCTTAAAAGCTCTATCCCCACATGTCTTCAGACGAGTGCGTGGCGTGGATAGCAGATTTTGATTGACAGACCTGAGAGACCGGGAGGGTGTGTGTGTGCGTGTGCGTGCGTGCGTGCGAGAGGCGGAGGAACAGGCACAGCCACTCTCTAGGCCTCCCACTCAGAGATAGTGTAGCACCGTGGCGACAGTATCCATGGTTACACCGGAGATATCACTTTTCCCTCAACTATAAATACCACTAGTGGGGACACCTTGACACACATGCACGCACACACAACTTGGCGTGCTGGTAGGAAGTAGAGGTGGTGGAGACAGAGAGATTGTGTTGCATTTGTGCAGTTTGACCACACACACACACACACACACACACACACACACACACACACACACATGTACACTAAAGCTATGTGTTTTATTAACATATCATATAACCTCACCACTGCATTTTCCTGCTTGGTCTGGAGTGATATTTCTCCGTCCTTCAAACACATCGGTGTACTTGCATGTGTGTGTGACAGCTTAAGTTTCTCAGTGTGTGTTCAAGATTAAGTTGTTGCTTAACCTGTGCATTTTCATTTGAAATGTCTTTGTGTGCTCATAGGAAGTGTTTTTTTTTTTTTTTTTTTAAATCACATTTGAACTTTTCACCTCACGGACGCTTCTTTTCAGGATCACCCAGGACTGCTCTGTATGTGGAGGAGCACTTCATTTCATGTTGGGAGGGGGGGGTGTCTGTGTTCAAACAAGGTCTCTTAATGGAATTTTCCCACAGAGTTCATTACATCCATGTAAGGTGTTCCGGTGTGCGTTTAATAACGAAAGTCGACTGCAGTAACACTGATTTTGATTATTTTTGGTAATTTAATGATGGTTGTGCTTGCTGCTTCAGTCCTAAATGAGCCTGGTTCATGTTGGACAGTTTGCTTTAAAGTTTGCTACTCAGAGGGCAGCTTGTCTTTTACAGGAAAGTCATAAATCTATAACTTTTTATATATACGTTTGTTTCTCTTTCTTTCTTTATCCCTCTTTTGTTTTTGTAGAAATCTCTCGTTCAGGTTTCCGAGAAGGTAGGCAACACCCCCAACGTTAAATATAACCCCTTGATATATATACGTATATTCTCTTCTTCATATATATTTTACATATATATATATATATATATTTATATTTCCTCCCCTGTTGGTGTTTCGTGCAGCTTTCTGTTGAAATCTTTCTTTTGTGCCTTGAGCCTTATCTTTGCTCCTCCTTTTTTCTGTGGTTGGCCCCTTTTTTTTGAGCCTTCTGGTTTTGAGTGCCGTGTTCATTTTTTACTAACTTCCCCCTCACCCAGCTGCCCACTCACTTAACTCACTCACTCCATCATCATGCGGCACAATAACACCTCACCCCTCTTCCTCTTTGTCCCTCCATCGTCTCTCCCACCCACCTCCTCCTTATCCCTCCTTTTTTCCCATTTATTTACCAAGTAGAGTGTGTGAGAGCTCGTATTCCCCTGTAGCGTCCCAGATTTAGGTTGAGTCTTAATGGTGCAATAGATTAAACTGCTCCCTTTCTACCCTTTCCTTAGCTTCAGATGCAGGTAATGTCGGCCTTCTTTTGAGCTTAATGGAGGTCTTCTTCTCCATATCTTTAAAACTGGATCCATAAACAGCATCATGTATTAATTTCCACATTTCCATAAGCATATGAGAGAGAGAGAGAAAAAAACAAAAAAACACTGATTTTTAAGCTGTTATCAGCAGGTGTTTTTTTAAATTTTAGTCTGGCTGACTTTCTTTGCCCAGGATTATGTAATGTTGCTAACCATTATCCAAGCTAACAACACCTACCAAACTACCACCCATCTCACCTCTCTGCTTTCATTGGTTTGGTCAAATTAGAGACTGTAGTTGTGTTTTTAGTTTGTGAGGATCCCACAGGGGAAGTAATTCATAATAACAAGTCCCCGGCTGTAGTTGTGGATGGACGTAAAGGGAAGGAGAGGATCTGGGAGGGACGGGGATTCAGTGTTTCTCAGGCTGCACCCTTTTCTGGAGGCTGCACTCTTGATTTTCTTTCATTGCTGTGTTCTCACTCTGGCACTGGCTCTCTAACTGCAGCGGTAACAGAACTGGATGGCTTTGACCTACTCTGGCTGGAAAAGACCTTTTATGCCTCGGACCCACACACAGATGACACTCGATGCACATATATGTACATTTGCACAGACAACATGGCTCCATGCTCACATAGATATTTGCACTATATGCAGATGATAAACACGATGACACATTTTACATTCATATATGTACACGCTGAACACACATTTCACAACCACATTTGTCTAACACACACTTGCTTTTGAGTGTGTTGTCTGCTTTTCACCAGCTGGTAGAGCAATTTTCCTTTTAATCTGGACCATTGCTCCACCTGGTGGTTAGAAGTTGTAATACTATTCTTTGGATAAGCTAACTTTCAGTTCTTCTATGTAAGTAGTTAAGCCTTTGGCTTATTTAAGGATTCTCATAAATCATTACATTTGAAATATGAGAGGGAGAAATAATGAATCTGCCTTGAACATATGTGTATACATATGAGGCAAAGGGTGGTTCTGTTTATGAGTATATGAATAGATTTTAGCTGCATGTATTTACAGTGCACTTTATGTAGTGGACAGCGAAAGTTCTCAGTAAGTAAAGTAAGATATATTTGGTAATCATCGGATCCTTATCAACTTATTAAATGTTACATTGTTCACCAATTTTTCTCTATTATTTAAGATATCCTTGTGCAAATTGTTTCCACTTCTCCCACTTGTCATTTTTCCATGTGCTACATTTGTAACCATATTTCTGTTGCAGAAGGTATTTTATGTTTTTTTTTTTTTTTTTTTTTGAATGGGGCAAAATATTGATGACCTTTCCCACAACAGAAAGAATTTAGGACCATAAACTGTTGAATTTGTCATGTATGTGTCACTTTCCATCCACTGTCTGCATGTGTTTAGCCGTTTTCTTGTCTTTGTGTTTCTTTGTCGCTTTTCTCTGTTAAGTTTGTTTTGTATGTTTTCAGTCTTATCAGAGAGAGAGTGTGTGTGTGTGTGTGTGTGTGTGTGTGTGTGTGTGTGTGTTTTACACGTTTTATATACAGTAGGATTTCTAAACCAACCTGTATGTGGGTCTACTGTTACTAATAAAGGTTTTTAATGTAGTGCTGGGATCATAAATGCTCCTAACATCCTTTAGCCGCACGACTCGCCCTCACCGTGCCGACCATTCTGTTCCAAACCATTCCATCCTGGTCCAAACTGTTCCATTTCACATTTTGTTCCCAACATTTTGTGTGAACCCATTCCATTCCATTCTGTTCCAAATCATTCCATATTACGTTTTGTTCCAAACTTTCCATTTTGTTGGAATCCAACACAGTGCAAGCTATTGCATTCTGTTCCAACTTGTTGGAAATACTTCAATTCTGATCTAAAATAAACATTTTGAGCTGTCTAGATTTTGTCAAAACTTTACATTTAGTTCCATTTCTATTCAGTCCATTCTGTTCCATTCACAGCTGTTCTATTCCATCCATCCCCCCCTTTCCCCATCCATCCTGCAGCTGGTTGCACCAGCTTTTTGAAAGTTCTTAGCCTAGTTATAACACAAGTTTAGTTTCATGCGTCGCTAAATGAAAACCGGTTGCACCACGCAAACTAGTTCTTACATAGAGGTTAGTTGTTGAAAAGTATTTTTTACCTGTTAATTGGCAGGTCTAACTGTCGCGTGGCTAACTGAATTAATTAAATCGCCAAATTAGCTTGCTGCTAATAAATAACCTGTTAAGCTAATATTTTAAAATGACTTTTCCACAAAGTAACACAATGTACCTCAAATAATAAAACGTTATGCTGATCACATTAGACCAAATGATCAAATAATGTCATTAGGTTAGCATCTCTCACTGGACTGTAAACGTCCTAAATCCTATTGACTCTGACACACATATTTCTCCATGGAGACATATAAATGCCTACATTTTCAAACAGTTGGCAGTTATGTTTTAACATTAAAGCTAGTAGTTACTAATATTTTAAGAAGGACTTTACACATAAACTTAGTAATGGATTTATGAATGGCTGGTGCAGCTCAGTCTTTTCAACCCACTGAACACTCATGATGTCTCCTGATTGAGGGAGCTGTGAGATAGGGGTGATTCAGAGTGGACTGGTATTGGGATCTGCATTGTTTTCTGTGTAGTCATCAGGTGGCTGCCCACTGTGAACACTTGGTGTGGACATGAGATATTTGGTGTGGTTGGATTGGAACATTTCAGGCAGGCATGGCGAGCAGCACGACTGTGTTCCGCCAGCTGATTAACTTTCTGTGTTAGAGTCCAGTTGTTGCCCTCAAAAAGACTAAACTTTTGTTGATTTTTCTCGAGGAGTCCGTATGAGGGAGAGGGTCGGGATGAGGGGAGCAGGTGAGATACAGAGCAGCCCCAAAACCCTACAAACCCCCCAGACTCTACCAAAAGCCGCCTGCAAATCAGTAGACTGGAGCCGAACAGTAGATGATTTCTGAGCTTGTTGTGAATGGCTGGGAGAGGGAGGGGGAGCAAGCTGGGATGTAATTGGTTGGTGATGGTGATAACGGCTTAACCAATCAGGGGACGGGAGATAAGCTTTGAATGGTAGCATCCCAGAGAGTGAGAGTGCCGGTGCGGAGGTTGGCCTGCATGTGTGTGTGTGAGGGGAAATCAGAACTGAGGGTACCCAAATGTGTGTTTGTGTGCAAGCAGACTCCAAATCCACTGTCACACACACATTTTAGTAACCTGAGAGACGTGCACGCACAAACACACACAGGGGTACTGAAAGAAATTTTGCTTTTTGTCTTCATTTCATTTCCACGACCTCATCATCTCCCTCTTCCTCTCAATCATCCCTCCATTTCTCCCTCTTCCTCCCCTCCTTTTTTGTCTCTACTTTTTAAATAATTCTCTCAATTCTCACACTTTTCTTCTTTTTCTCTCTTTGCTTATTTCTTCCTCATCCTCTTCCTCGCCCTTCCTTCCCCCTGCCTCTGCTCTCCCTCTTCCTATCCTGTTGTCTCATCTCTTTATCTGCCCATTCTTTCTTCTCCTCCTGTCTTCGGCCACCTCTATCCTTCTCTTCCACCCTCCCATCCCTCACCCAGGTCTATGCTGAGCAGCACAGTGGACAAGTCAGAGAAGACGTCCGGCGGTGTTCTCTCCTCTTCTTCCAACAATGATGAGAACAACTCCTCCCCAGGATCTGGTAACACTGGTATGTTGGCTTGTATTGCTATTTTCAAATGTCATTAGAAGAATAAATAGACATTTTTGTTGCCATTACTTAGACTTTGCCTTTTTTTTTTTTATCCATTCTGTGCCCTTCCACTCTGCAACTTCTCTCTCTCTCTTCCCCCTCAGGTGGCACCGGCACCCCTCCTGCCATCGGCAGCCAAAAGGACTCGGCCAAGCCGCGCTCACTTCGCTTCACCTGGTCCATGAAGACCACGTCGTCCATGGAGCCCATGGAGATGATGCGCGAGATCCGCAAGGTGCTCGACTCCAACAGCTGCGAGTACGAGATGCGCGAGCGCTACATGCTGCTGTGCGTGTCGGGCAACCCGGCGCGCGACGACTTCGTCCAGTGGGAGATGGAGGTGTGCAAGCTTCCGCGGCTCTCCCTCAACGGCGTGCGCTTCAAACGCATCTCGGGCACATCCATCGCCTTCAAGAACATTGCCTCAAAGATTGCAAACGAGCTCAAACTGTGAGTGCGGAGGAGCAGCGAGGAGAGATGAGATTAAAGGGCGGAGGTGGGCGGGTGAAGGGGGTGATAGTGAGGAGGAGGAGGATGACGATGATGCTGTAAGCGGGATGGGGGCACTGTGGAGGTAAGCTACAGGGTGGGAACACTTTAAAAAAAAATAAATAACCCGATTGTTATCTGGACAAAGGTCTGAAGTAGGGCTATTGGTTCTCTGAGACTAGAAAACGTTTCTTTTCTAGGAGTTTTGTTCCTAAAGTTCACGAGGCCCTGCCATTAGAAACTCTGAGTCCATTTCCTCTGAGTTGTGAAGTACTTATAGACCGAGGTCTTCTCTCTTCCCTGCTGTTTTTTTATTTTTTTGTCACGTTCTACTAGACGTTCCACTCTTCTGCATGTCCGATCTGCTCTCTCTGTTTTTAGTAGTCACACTTTGATCACTTTGACCACTCATGTCACATCTTCCTGCTATTTATTCCGTTTTTCTGCACGGTTCTGCTGCCAGGTCTTTTTGGGTAGGAGGGAAACCAGGTTTAAAAAAAAAAAAAAAATAAATAAAATAAGGTTGGATGGAGGACAAAGAGAGACTTTCTCTCTAAAACTCTTAACTAAGTGGTGATGATTGACAGAAAGTTCAGAGCCTTTATTTGCTGGAAAACTCGAAAGGAGTTTTGATTACATTTGTTCCGATTCTCCTCCGAAACTGAATGGACTCCAACTGAGCCAGGACTTCTCTCTCTCTCTCTCACACACACACACACACACACACACACACACACACACTCTCTCACTCACACACTCGCACACACAAACGCACACCCACAGATGGACTTACCGAAGAACTCTGCTGTTGTTGGTTAAAGGACCCTCTCCATCCTCCTCCCCTCCCGTTCCAAAATGAACTTTAAAAAATCCGCCTGATCCATCTGATTCCACCACCTCCCTTCTCCTCTCTCTCTCTCTCTCTCTCTCACTCACACACACACACACACACACACACACACACACACACACACACACACTGTACACCACCCTCTCTCCCTCTAATTTCAAACTGAACTCAGCACAAACACATCCATCTTTTTCACTTCTTCACTCCACTTCTTCCTCATTTTTTGAATTTCTCTCACGCCACCAAGTCCCAGGAGTCCAGTTTGTCGTCATGACGCCATCAATTGTACGGGCCTCAACCTGGCTTTAAGTCCGTACTTTTGTTTAAATTTTTATTGAGCTGCTTCTTCTTTTATGGCTTTTAAAAAGAGTTGTGCACTGGAAAAGAGGGGAGGACAGTTTGCGGACGGGGTTGTTGATGGATCTTTATGTTGCCTTTCTTTGTAGAATGAAATTTGGGGTTTGTTTTTGTTGTCAGCACATAAATGCTCAAATGATTTATTTGTACGTTTTTTTTTTATATATATATATATATATATATATGTTGGGATCATTTCGGTTGGCATCACGCCTTCATATCCAGAATGTCAACCCTGACCCCCCCACCCCCCATCCCCCCCCTCCCCAATTGCTCTCTGCTGTGTTCCCAAAGAGGAAACACGCAAACAAGGTGTCTTTGGAGTATGTAACAAACAGTGTGTGTGTGTGTGTGTGTGTGCGTGCGTGTGTGTATTATAAAAGATCACTGGAAAAAAAAAAAAAAGAATCCACGACGACGAATGGTGAATTATTTTCTTCTACTTTTGATTTGATAATATATTTTTGTGTCGTTGAAAGTTTTTGGTTTGTACAGATTTGGATATTTTGGGGTTGGGGGGGGGAGGGGGGGGTGGACAGGGTGTGAAGGGATGTCGGATCATATCATTGCTGCCTTTTCAGTGTAGTGCACCTTTAACACACACATATAAACACGGCTCATAGCATTAACCTAATAACCCCCACCCCGGGCAGACAGCAGTCATCGGTGTGTTTGGCGATGTTCGATGGTGGCGGTGACGACTACTGCTCGTTCGTTTTTGGATTTTTTTCCTTTCATCTGTCTGTTCTTATGAAGGCCTCATCGGCCCTGAATGGCTCGAAGCAGAGAGAGAAAGCAGGGAGGACTTCTTCGCCAAAACGTTCTCATATCAGAGCACATCTGTTCACGTTCAAAACCACAAACCAGAAGACGTCGCTTCCTTTCTCTCACTTTGCGTTGATTGCTTCAGTTTGTCGAAGCAGAAAAGAAAATCACACACACACACACACACACACACACACAGTGGTTAGAGAAAGGGGGGCGATGGGGACAACGTTGGGTCCCATCACCTGGTTGTACCTGACTTAACACTTTTTTCTTTCTTTCTTACACAGTGACACACTGTTGTTTTATTATTTTTCTTTCAGTTTTTAATGCGTCCGATTTTTCTTTTAAAAGTTGATCATTGTATTAAGGTGCTGGGTATTGGATTCTAATTATTATTCTGGCTGTTGCTGTTATATTATCTCTTTCAGGGTTGATTTTATTTTACATTATTTTGTTTTACATTGCTGTAATTTACATTGATTTCAAATGTGTTTTGAGCAAACTGTAACTGTAGTGGTGGATTTGGGGTTGGGAGGGGTGATCAACTCCTGAAAATGTATTATTTGTTTTTTTTTTTTTTTTTTGTGCAAAGAAAATGATGAAAAATTACAATGATAGTAATAAAAACAATGATATAATGATAGTCTGACTGTGAAATCCATTCTGCAAAAAGCTACATGAATGTGTTAAGTCAGATGTTGGTATGCTCTCAGCAGCCCTGTAGTTGAAGTTGGAGGTCAGTGGCAGTGAACTGCAGTTTCCCCATTTAAAACCCCTCCATTCTGCAGGCTTTTCTCATGGGCTCACCATGTGAAGAGATAGAGAGATATATATATATATATATATATAGAGATATATATACTGTTACATGTTTTGTTTTACATGTCTACCCTCTTCATTGTAATGCAGCTCTAATCTCATAAAGACAAATGAAAAAAACAGCTCAACAGCCTTTCTAAAAAAAAAAAAAAAAAAGTGAAATTGCTGCTTAACTACTTGAAAATAACTTTGGTGCCATGTACCACCGGCAATCAAGGCAGTATTCAGCATGAAGAAAACACGGCTAGTTCAAATCCTGTGATGCTCCACACCAGCAGAGGGGGCGTTACCTGACTGTTTACTGTGCACGTGTGTTAGTCTGTGGAAATTACAACTGGGTCACTTACAGGTGTGCAAGACCTATTCCTGAAGATCAAAGATTTGTTGCACCAATTATATTTATACATGTAAGTATCTTTTTTTTAAATATATTTTCAGACTTTGTAATCTCACATTTGACAGCAGTTCCCGTGTAGGATAATTGTTATAGTTATATAGGCAATGTGACAGTCAACAGTAGTCGCATTGAACAAGCATGCAAAAAGTGGTTGTGTGGTAGGTGTTTTTACTGTGTGTGTTCGTGTTCAACTATATTCGTGGGGTTCAAAACCCGGGAGTCCAGTATACTTGTGGGGTCCGGACAGCTTTGTGCGGCCAAAATGCTGGACCCCACAACTTTAAAGAGCTGTTCAAGGGTTAAGACTTGGTTTTAGGATTAGGTTATGGTGAGGGTTAAGGTTAGGCATTTAGTTGTGATGGTTAAGGTAAGGGGCTAGGGAACGCATTATGTCAAGGGCGGGTCCCCACAAAGATAGTGCCATGCACTGTGTGTGCGTGTGTGTAAAAAACACTTTAATGCTGGACTATTTAGTCATTTCTTTATTCTAAGAAAACAGTTCTCAAACACAAACAGTTCAGTTTCTACAATGTAAACAGCTTCTCACATACAGTACGCACAAGCAATTTTTGTAGGAAGGAATAACCGCAAGAAACCAAGTCCATCAAATTAAAAATGCAAGCCACTTTAAAGCCAAACAGTGATGGGCTGCTTTGATTCCTGCTCAGTGTCGTGCTAGACTGAATGCTGAAGACCTGAATTAGTGAAGAAGCACTGCACACAGTTTAAAAAAAAAAAAGAAAAAGGTTTATACATGACTTGTCTTCTTGAAATGTGAGAAAAGGTCCAGTCATGTGTGTTAAACGGCTCCTTTTCTCCTTAGTGCTTAGTCAATCATCATAATAAAGTATGCACTATCTAAACTACTTACAATAACTAACTGCCTAATAGGGAAAACATCACTCCAGTTAATACTAGTAATACATGGCTATGAGAGAAGAGGGAGATTTGACCTCTTGCTCTCCTTTTCCATTTTTGAACCAACAGCCATAACAGTAAACTTATAGGACAGCTTTGAGAGCAAAGCCCTGTAAATTTGCAAAATAACTTTTTTCACTCCTATGAGGGTCCGAGTTTTAAAGCAAAGCTCACTTACAAAAAGCCTGTTTCTTCACATGATTTCCATCCATCTGAATGACTTTCTAATGTGCATGACCTGTCAGGAGGAGCAGGTTTGGCTCACATGTTCTGTCCCTCGTTTAGTCATTTGATTTACCTGAAGGTCGTTTCGATGACTTGATACCTACCCAGTGGAACCTACAGTATAGATAGATAGATATATATAGTGTGTGTCTGTGCGTTCAACCACACTCCTCCGCAATCCAGATGTTCAGCAGTTTCCATGGAAACAAGTAGGTGTGTTTCGCACTCTGTGGTCATGGCTTTCTTCAATAGCTTGATGATCCAGTGTCTCTTTTTGTGTTCAGGGAGGTGTGTGTGTGTGAGAGACTATATTCGTGGGGTCCAAAAACCGGGGAATACAGTATACTTGTGGGGTCTGCACAGCTTTGTGGGGCCCAAAATGCTGGACCCCACAAGGTTAAAGGGCTGTTTGAGGGTT
Organism: Sander vitreus; assembly: GCF_031162955.1. Taxonomy (NCBI): domain Eukaryota; kingdom Metazoa; phylum Chordata; class Actinopteri; order Perciformes; family Percidae; genus Sander; species Sander vitreus. Next base: position 12,712,722 of record NC_135873.1, on the reverse strand, counting down.
AACACTTGGTTTTAGGGTTAGAATTAGGTTATGGTGAGGGTAAGAGTTAAGGTTAGGCATTTAGTTGTTAAGGTAAGGGGCTAGGGAATGCATTATGTCAATGACTGGTCCCCACAAAGATAGTGAAACGTGTGTGTGTGAGAGAGAGTGAGTGAGTGATGGTCTGGAGGTAGGTGTTTGTTAGTACAGTAAAGGGGCTTCAGGCCACTGCCTTACTATGGGGATCTTTCTGCATTTTAAGAGCTGTGATGTCACCTTAGGGACCTGAGCTTGTGATGTAATGGTCCCAGGAACAAAGGCTAGGGGTGATGGAAGTTACAGGGTGACGGAATTTTCTCTGGAGAGAAGAGAAAGCAGTGTTTGTCTGCATGCTAATTTGTGTGTGTGCTTCTATTCCTATTGTCATATGTATGTATGTGTGTGTGTGTGTGTGTGTGTGTGTGTATCAGTGGGAGTTGGGCTGCTCCACTTTGAGCCCGACCAGCGATGGAGGGAGCTGCCCAGCAGCAGAGGAGGAGCTGGGAGGAGAAGCCCTGAGGCTGGAGCTCCCGGTGGAGGACGAGGTGGTGACTGCGGGTCGGATGAGCGGAGGGGGAGGGTGGTTGTGGGGCGCTCTGTTCTGGAGCGGGCGTGTCTGCAGAGGAGGAGGCTGACGGAGGAGGCTGGGGGGAGCCGACGGAGGTGCAGGGCGCAGCAGTGGAGGAGGCTGGGAGAGGGAGGAGGGGGTCTGGGTGGAGGAGGGAGGAGAGGAGCCGCTAGCGGTGTCCGAGGGGGAGTCCTCCATTTTGACCTGAGGGGAGGGAGGAGGAGGGCAAACAGTGGAGACAACAACAGGTGATGAAGTGAGATAAGGAGAAAGCCAGTTGGAGAACAGTTGTGAGAAAACAAAGAAGGGGGAGAGAGGAGGAGTTGAAGGAAAGTGAATAGAGAGACAGATGTCATATTTGCTCTATGATGAAGAGGAGACACCTTCGGCTTTAACCACAGCAGATGGCACAGGAGAGAAGTTAAACGTTACAACCACCTGCTCCTTCTGTTCAATATACTCGGGAGCTATGATGGTTGAATTTCACCCATTAAATCCACTTCAGTCACCAAGAGCACTGAGAAAGCAGACACGTGGATTGTGTGATTCAGCATAAAGTCGATGGTCCTGTTAATGACAGACTTTCTATCTTTCTATCTTAGGGCCTATGCTGTCTTGGACACGCTGTATTGTATGGTAAGCACTGAGGACATAGTTTCGGATACTAAAACCAGCAAGTTTGTGTAGTTGTAGCATTCATTACCCTTGCTCCAAGTTGCTCTTTTTCAGTATATTAGACTATAGTTTTTACTCTTAATGGGTTTTTCATAAGGTGCATTTAAGGTTTACAAGAAAAGTATGAATGACTATAAATAGAACTTTAACTAGAGGACCAGTGAGCCAGCCAACCCATTTTTTACCCCTCTGTGATGGACATGGTTGATGATGAACTTAGATTAAAATAGTTCAGCATTTTTTAAAAGAGTTAGACGAGAAGGTCAATATCATGTGGTAGGCGGTTTCATGTTGACTGATTTGTTAAGACATCTTGTGTCTAAACGTTGTTTCTCAAAATGAGTATAGTGTTCTTTATATGTGTATCCTGCCACGGCTCACCTCGTCCTCCTCGGCAGCTCCATCTGTAGCTGCTGCCATCTCCTCGCTGCTCCTCCTGAGGTCTCTCTGGTCTCGGCTGGTGGCCACCTGCTCGGCCGCCCACTCCCTCAGCACCTCGTCCAGGTTGAACCTGCGCCGGTAGCTCACGAAGAAGGAACTCACCTGAACAGACGGGCAGAGATGGAGAGTTAGGGACTCTCACACCGCCTCAAGACAAACTGACAAGTCTGATCTCCGGTTACATGATTGGCCACCGCAGCGTATCCAAAAATGTAGTCCGTCTCAACTCTTTGCCGCTGCATTATTTTTTTTGGCGTCTCCCCCCTGTGGCAAACCCCGCCGCAGCCTAAACACACTACCCCCCATCCAAAATGAATGGAAAGACCTGCGTCTGACAGTCGACGCAGGCTGTGTGAATGCCCACTTAGAGGAGAAATGAAGCAGGGCAGAAAGTTGTACTGTGCTCAAGGCCATGGAGGCGGAGATTGGAGGTCAGACAAATGAAAGGAGGGATAATGGAGATTATAATTATCCTATAAAGAAAAATGCTTATCCAGACAGAGGAATGAGAATGAAATTGGAGAGGAGATGAAAAGCAGATCTCACAGAGAGTAAACTCTGGAGGGTAAGAGTGAGGTCAGAATAAGAGACGCAATCTTCACAAGATTTGAGGAAGAGGTTGCTCACCTGAGCTTGTGTCTTGGTCCCGATCACCTCAGCAATGGCTGCAAAGTCTTTACCATAGCGACGGATAGCTGGAAAGGAGAACGCCAGGTTAATGTTGTGCCTATGCATCACTCACAACCAATTCATTGCCATCAAAAGGCTACAAAAAGTCTGCTTTCTTTCACTCTGAGAAATGCAGCAGAGTGTGTGAGAGGAGAGACAGGAGAAGTGAATGTCGTGTCAACAGGCTTGTTGATGCGTGCCTTTTCTGTTAACCTTTACCTGAGCTCGGCTGGCTGAGTGCACCTGCTCTTTTCCAGGCCTGTCCGGCTTCACTCTCATATCATTCATTTCATGTCTTTCAGCTCCTGCTTTCTCTTCTTCTGGGGGTTAAATGCTTTGCTCAAAAGGTAAACTGACAACTAATTAGTTATTGCAACAAAATGCATCTAGTCTGGTATCATTTTCGATAATACAGCAAATGCCAATTACACTACACACTGAATAATACATGATTTTGGACAAAGCCTGTGTTTTTTAAGGCCAATACAGCAGTACAGTTTAACCTAAGCAGAGGGGTGACTTAAATATGTAAACGAGGTGACTCTGTAAGAGGGTAGGAGGAGGATGATGCTGCTGCAGCCTTTACTCACCCTGCACAGCCAGGAGCTGCTCCTCTGTGGTCCAACGAGAGTTCATCTTAGGGACAGGCTGAGAGAGAGAGGAAAGGGGAGAGATTAGAGTGTGAGGGGTGGTAGAAAAGAAGAGAAGAAGAAGAAGAGGGGTGAAAACGACAGCAAGAGCGATAACGGCAGATTAAGACCAATCTCAGTCCCACAAGGGATGAAATAATATCTGGAGGGAGATGGGAAAGGGCAGAGGGAATAATACATGGAAGAGGACAGCGACAAACTGAAGAGAGATCAGAGATGAGGAAAAGTGAACGCAGTCCAGGAAACACAAATCAAAAAGGGCATAAGACGAAGGATGTAAAAGAGACAGTTTAGAAAGAGAGTGGAAAAAAGAAAGCTGTACAAAAAAAAAAAAAAAAGACTTACCTCAGCTGGTTTGAAAGTGTTAACACCTTCATTTAAGCTTTGTTTCAAACTACTGTTGTTCTGTTTAATAGACTGGACCTGAGAGGAAAAAGTGTCGGAGAGGACAGAGGGGACAGTGTAGTAAGTTTATGTTTTGGGTTAGTTGCACTGATGCGCAAAGACGCTGCTTTACTTTAAACATGGAGTTGCAGTTAAAAGTTTTCTTCATTTTCTATTGTTGAAACCTGCTTATAAAATGTTCATACTAACGGTAAAAAGACAAAGCAACCCCCCAGTGAGACTGAATTCATTATATCTGTCACATACAAAGGTGACAATTTATTAATGTATTGTTGCACTATAAAGCTCTCGAGGAGGTGTTAAATGTCACCTTCACTGGCAGATCCATAGTCACACACACACACACACACACACACACACACACACACACACAAATCCTATTGGTTTTCACCAAAACTACCTCTAGAAGTACAGTAGCTTTCAGATCCTCAGATTATTTTAGGTGCATTTACACCTTCAATTCAAATGGCCAGATTACTCATACTGAAGGTACATACCTGTCTCTTGAGTGACACCAACTGTGTGTCCAGCTGTTGTATAGTTAGCACCCCGGCGTTGTGGGAGGCTGACACCGACATGATGTCTCCCTGCTCCAGGTACATGCCTTTAGGTGGCCTGCGTCGGGCTCTGAGCGGGTGGTGGCGGTACTGAGCTCCGATATTTTCCTTCTTCACTGGCCCAGAGCGACTGGGGGTGGCCTTGTTAGAGTTGGCACTGTTGGGGTTCTGTTTCACTGCCTGTGTGGACAGAGAGAGGTTCGGTCAGAATGACACCTGTTTACATATCAATCAATCAATCAGCCAACCAACCAACCAACCTTTATTTATATAGCACTTTACAGTAACCAAAAGGTGTCCAAAGTGCTTTACATCAGAAACCAAGACTAAAACACACATCATAACATATCATACAATAAAAAGAATGACACATAGAAACAATAAAATCAGAAATGGTTACATATAAATAGGAGAGGGAAGTTGTCACACCACTACTACGTATTAAAAGCCTTTCTAAACAGATACGTTTTGAGTTTAGACCTAAAAAGCGCTACATCTGTAGTCGTCCGAATTTCAGGGGGTAACTTGTTCCAGAGTGTCGGGGCAGCGACTGCAAAAGCCTGATCACCCCACCGTTTGTACCGTTTTGTTGATTTGAGGACTGCAAGGACCGGTTGTGCTCACGCAGGGTTAAGATCTCGGACAGATACTCCGGGGCCAGGCCATTTAAGGCCTTGAAAAAAACAATAAAATCGATTCTATAATGCACAGGGAGCCAATGTAGGGTGTAGAGAACGGGAGTGATGTGTGCGCCTCTAGATGTATTTGTTAAAAAGCGAGCAGCAGCATTTGGTACAAGTTGAAGTCGTGAGATGGAGGTCTGGGTCAGTCCAACATAGAGAACATTACAATAATCCAACCTTGAACTTATGAAAGCATGAAAAGCCTTTTCTAGATCATGCCTGTTAAGGAAGGGTTTAACTTTAGCCAAGAGACGAAGCTGGAAAAAGCTCATTCTAACAACATTGCTGATTTGCTTATCAAATTTCATGTTGCAATCAAAAGTAACCCCCAGATTTTTGACAGCTGGCTTAAGGTATGAAGCCAGGGCTCCCAAACTCACAGCTGGACTGTTACTGGCATACCTGAGGCACTAAAGACGATACACTCAGTTTTAGCTTCATTCAAATGAAGAAAGTTTTGTGAAAGCCACAACTTAATATCATTAATACAGCTAAGCAGGGAGTCTAGTGCAACACTGTCATTCGATTTCATAGGCAAATAAATTTGTAAATCATCTGCATAACAATGAAAAGACAGGATATGTTTTCTTATAATAGCCCCTAAAGGCAACATATATAAAGAAAACAGGATGGGGCCAAGAATAGAACCTTGGGGTACCCCACAGGAGAGAGGAGCAGTTGACGAGGATAAGTCACCAATCATGACAGAGAAGCTTCTATTTGTCAAATAGGATCTAAACCATGTAAGTACTGAGCCTCGGATGCCTACACACTGATCAAGGCGAGAGAGGACTGCATAATCCACTGTATCAAACGCCGCTGTGAGGTCCAACAGCACTAAAACAGCCGGATTCCCGGCATCCACAGTCAAGGCAATATCATTGTGCAGACTCAGTGCTATGACGTGATCTAAAACCAGATTGAAATTTTTCAAATACACAGTTCAGTTGCAAAAAGGCTTGTAACTGTATAAAAACAACTTTTTCCAAAACCTTTGACAGAAAAGGCAGATGTGAAACTGGTCTAAAATTGGACAATACTGTGGGGTCAAGCTGAGGCTTCTTAAGTAGGGGCCTGACCACAGCAAAAAGCAGCTGGGACAGAACCTAAACTAAGACAGGAATTAAAAAAAGTACATAAACAGCAATTCAAGAAGGCAGCAGCATTCCATGTATGCATAATAAATGAAGTTCAAATTAAAGGATATAGAATGCATCAATTTGGCTAGGCTGATCTCCTCAGGCAAGTCATGAGTAATAAATAGGGTTGGGTATCGTTTGAGTTTTTTCCCCCCCGATACCGGTGCTAAAACGATGCTTTTAAAACGGCGCCAGTGCCTGAACCGATACTTTAAAAAAATAGGGGAATAGGGTATTTTACAGTAACTTTGAATGTACCACGAGGCTTACTAGTTTCAAGTGAACGCACCACGTCTGTGTTGTTTTTCCGACAACGGCAGCTGCACACTGTGTTTAATCCAGCTGCTAGCTAACGGTAGGCTAAAGTTACCTGCTGTCAAGTGAAGTGTTAACTAGCGTCACGTGCGGCGATGTTCCTGTTGAATCTCTAACGTCTGTTTCAGAGCATCAGAGAGCAGCACAGAAGGCATTTAAGTGGCACAGAAATGAGGCACCGAAATCCGCGTTGCAATTTGGTCTGGTAGATACCGGTCGTTTAGGCACCGGTGCCGTATTAGCACCCAACCCTACTAATAGACACAAAACATTGTTTAAATAAGCAGGCACACACACACTCAACCATTATTACGTTTTATATTGCTCACCTCTTTCTTGGCGTCAATCTCAAAGTCGCTGTCACTGCCAGGGTCTCCTTCCTCAATCTCATCATTACTACATGAAGAAAGAAAATGTAACTAAACACACCCAAGATTCTGCCACCTATCTAAATTAAAAGTGTCTGATTTCATCAAAGTATTTTTAAAACTGCTCCAGAATGTCAACTGAAAATGACAACTAATAATATCAAAGTATCTCATTTGTATTCATGAGACTTATTGAGTGTCATTTAACTACAGAGTTTTGTAAATGTCACTTCTCAGAGGAGTAGTTTCTGAGAACTTAATGTTTCCTTCCTGCTCAGTCCTTCTTCTCTCTGTCCCTCTCTCCACCCGTCTCACTCCCTTCAGGGGATCCTTAAAGTTTGGTTGAATATCTCATACCTGTCATCTTTCTCTCTCTTGCTGACCAGCCTCCTGGCCTGTCGGTCCATGACAGAGGTCCTGGTCCTGGTCTTCTTCCAGCTGTAGTAGTACTTCACAAGGCTGGAGATCAGCTTGTCTGGAAGCTACACGCAAACACAGAAATCACTAAATTGAATTTCAAATATTGAATTTGTGTTTTGAAAATTATGCTAAATTCATGCTAAATGTTGTGCCTGCAACATTCAAACTAAATGTTGTGCCTGCAGTCTCTCACCATCTGCTGGATGCGGTGGAAGCTCTTGCCGTGGAAGCTGAAGGCCTGCTCAAACAGCACTTTGTCCTCCACTGTCCACTCGTCTGGGAACGGGGTGAAGTTGGCCAGGTCAGCAAGCGAGCGCTCCACATCATGTTTGTGCCATAATAACATGCCCAGAGCCTGAGCGCACAGACAGGACGAAGACAGAGTCAGGCAAACAGTGACAGGTCAGAAGAGAGAGATACAAAGGAGCAGTGAAAGAAAGAGATTTTATCTTGGGGGGTTTTTCTGATTCATTTTGATAGGTGAAACTGAAATGAAATTTGCGGTCTGCCGTACCTGCTCCATGTTGTATCCATGTTTCTCTTTAGCCATCAGTATGTACTCGTCCACTGGGATTAGAAGAAAGACAAAATGGGTTAAAAAGAGAGGAAACATTAGTAAAAAGGAGATGAGGAGGTATAGTACAAGAAAAAATAGAAGGGAAAAAAAGAAACCACAATAGTATAGTGGACGGAGGAGGATGGGGGGAAACCAGGTAGAGAAAGTAAAATGCATAATAGAGAGAAAGAAAGAAAGATGAGGACAATGAAATAAATAATTGGAAGAGATGAAGACAAAGAGGGACAAAGAATGAGAGAAAATGAGTGCACAGGAGAAAACACAGAATGAAAGTTTAATTGCTATTCTCTAGTCAGCAAATAGCCATTAAACTGAAGGTCACGCTGTTAAGCTTGCACCAGTGAAGGTAAGGTGAGGGGTGGGTGGGTGGGTGTGTGTGTGTGTGTGTGTGTGTGTGTGTCTTACACATTGCATCAGAAAGCTGACTGTTGGGACGCCAGACCAACATGCTCCTCTCGTCCTTCTCATTGCAGCGGGTTGGACTGTCTGGAAAAACAACGAACATTTTTTTAATGTTTTAAACACATTTAGCATTTAAATTCATATATTGAGGTAATATGTATATTTGAATCCCTTTTTTCCTCCCTCCTCCACCGCTTATGACTCCCAACCTCTCTGTCTCTACCTGATTGTCTACCTATATCCATCTTCATATTAACTTTTACTTCTCCCTCATTGCATGTTTTCTCCTGTCTCTTTTCATTGGCAAGAAGAACAAGGTGGAGATGGTGACGTGTCAGCCAGTGGACTCTTTTGGGAATTCACCACCTGTGTTCTGCCAAAATCCAGATGTTAAACGAGAGGCTGGTTTTTCCCACTTCTCCCCTCATCTGGTGCAATCTGATGGTTGTGGGACAACTTTGTCTATGGTGATTGCTTTCGCAGTGTTCAGCCACTTTACATCTACCACGACTTATACAAGGAATCAGGATACTTCAATAAGCTTGATTTGATGAACCTTTCCATTCCCCGCGACATTGTTTTCAAACAAACAGGCCGACAAACTAGCTTTATTCTGATTCAACATCACTATGGACTGTTCTGAAACATCCCAAAACAATATGTGATGCCCATTGACGAAGGGGTTTGAATATTGCAGAGCTAACCCTTTTATTGACCAAACAAAGACTTGACACCCGCTTCAAAACAAACCTTTGACTGTACAGTGTCATTGGTGATACTAATTATTTAACACGTTGTCTAACTTTTAAGACTTTAACTTTACCTTTATAGGATTAATTTAAGGTCTTTCAATATGCCACAGCCATGGGCATCTATGTAAACCTGTCAATCCAAGCTGTGTGGAGGAAGCATCATTCTTGTGTTAAACGTCACTATATTTGCATTTCCCATTACTGAACAAGGACAACCTCTGCAACACAGGCAAGTGTCTACATGTTTCCTCTCCATTTCCTGGAGAGACGGGAAGACAGTAACTGGTCATTTGACCTTCATTTCTCATCATCATCATCTGCATTCCCCTCCTTCCTCCATTTCAATGTCCTCCACATTACTCCTCACCTCTATGTCTCCTTCTCAGCCCTGATTTCCTCCCTCTCTCTATTCATTTTCCTTTTCAATCATCTCTTTTTCTCTCATGTTTTCCTCTGTCAGCTTACCTGGTTTGAACTCTGGGATCTGAGCCTGGTAGTCTCCCCCCACTCTGATCATACTGTCTGTAGAGAGAGACACACACGAGACGAATATGACTTTCTATTTCCCAGAAGGATGGGTAGAGCTGCAGAGATAGAAGAGGATGGGGGACGAGTATTCCCGTAGATTTCCCAGAAAGTTGCAGAGCTGGATAGACGGGACCATAAGAAGCAGATAACAGGAGCGACACGAGGAGAGTCATCTACAGCATGGTAATCATTTTTTGTGCTCTGCCCTCTAACCGGCTTCACTATTGGTTTATCCCATCAGGGCTCTGCCTCTGCAATAGCAATATATATATTCACCAAAATGTTGATTAAATATCTGACACATTGAAATAATAGCTGCAGCCTACTTAATCTGAGCCAATTGAGACCCCGTGGTTTGTGAGAAAAACATCTATACGAATATGCCAAATACACATAACAACACAGGCCTAAAAGCCTTTAACAAGTCTTTATGTATTTTGTGAAACTAAGGACAAAAGGTTCTCCAAAACAGTGCTCTGGCTTTGAAAAGTGAAGTACAATTTATGGAACTGATTTTTGTCCTACACTGAAATTTCTATATTGTGGGATCAGGGTTAGTGGAGTTGATAAGCGCTTCCCATCAAAGTGAGTTTTTCCCCCCTCATACATCAGAACTTGATTGTAAATGATTGAGCTGATCTCTCAATTTTTTCCAACTTGTAAAAAGGTCAGAGTGACGTGCTGCTCTGATTAATTACTACTGACTGAACATATGATGTGCGATCAATCAATGAATCACCTGCAAAGCTGAATCGGCCATATCCTGGCACATCTCATCTCGCTATTAAAAGTAGTTACATTATGGTTTAAACAATAACCTCAATCTTTGAATACATTGGCTTTGCTTTGTAAAGTAGCACCGATGCTTATTTTCCCTGATGCTTAATAGGCCTAATTACACTTTACAAAAGGTTCTTTAGTGGAGGTATTTCAGGCAAGGTGGGGCACTATAAAATACTGGGAAACCCTGGGGATATGTAATTAGTTTGCAAGAGTGCAAACAATCCTCAAGTTGTCAGCCTGTAAGAACCACACAGGGAGCCTGCTTTTAATCAACTATTGAAATTATAGTGTGGTTCTAATGGTTTTAAAAGACGAGGAACTGCTGACTGTCTCAGTCTTCCCTTGTTCCATTTCCTTAATTGTTCTAAACATTTGGTTTTCTGAACAATTTGGTTCAACCAAGATACCAGAAAGTTTTGAATCACAGCATATAACTTGTCTCTGTTTACAAAAGAACAAGTCAAATTCAACAGAAATAGCAAATATCGTGATAAATACCTTTATGCATTACATTTTTATCGTGATAACATTTTCAGCATGTTCATCACTAAGTGACAGAAATACCGACAGACACAGAGAGAGAGAGGGGTACAACAGAGCATGGCAAACATTAAGTAATTAGTGCAGTGGTAAAGAGGGTAGAAGGCGAGGAGTGAAGAGAGGGGCAGGGAAGCAGACCAGGAGGAGGAAGAGGCAGATTACTGTTTCCTCAGGGAGAGAGGACAGGAAGGGAGGAGACGATAGAGGATGATAGAAACTGGAGTAGATGGGAAGAAATGGGTGGAGACAGGAATGGGATGACTAAAGAAGAAATAAGGTTGGATGAAAGGAAAAAAGGGGTATGAAAGGAGGCAAGAAATGAGAGAAAAATAAAAGATGGATGAAAAAGACGAAGGTGACTGGAAGACTGAAAACGGATGGAGGTGGAGGCGAGTATGAAAGTGGGGGGTTGCAATAATGATAGGGATGGTGGCTTAAAGTCTCAAACCTACATCAACAGGGGAAAATCTGGGTAGTAAAGTGCCTTTTGAACACTCACCTAACCATTCCTGTTAATCTGTTTGATCTAATAAGATATCTTGTGCCTAGTGAGATAACAGTTCAAAAATGAAAGATCAACAGCAAGTCAGTGGGTGAAGGAGAAAATGGAGGGAGGAAACATATATGTGGGCAGAGGATAACAAGGATGGAAGAGTGTGGGAAGGGAGGGGAGGACAGAGGAGAGCAGTGTGCAGGGACTATAGAAGCACTACAGCAATGTAATGAATGCAAGCGGAACAGCTGGCATGATGTATATCTGTACAATGGAAATGCATGTCTACTGTAAGTACATTTTACACATGCAGTAGATTATACTTCAGTTTAGTGTGTGTGTGTGTGTGTGTGTGTACCATGAGCATGCTCTTCATCGCTGCTCTCTTCTTCAGAGTGTGGTTGGCTGTTGCCGTTGGTTACAGTCTTTGCTCTGCTCCTGGACAGGACCCCGGACCCCGAGCGCTCCATCACTGAGGGCATGGCTGCTGCAACACACACACACACACACACACACACACACACACACACACACACACACACACAAAATATAAAATTGAACCACTTACACACCAGCATTCATCAACAAAATGCCGTTTCTGTCTTAAGTATGATTCAATCTCCCATGAAAAAATATAACTTAAGTCTATTTTTTTCATTAGCAAGTTGGCTGCTGTTAGTTTTCACTTGAACCCCTATAAAACCTAATCCACTCTTGTAAAGTAGAACGGCACCTTATGCTGCTTGGAAGGAATCCCATTACTTTCCCTTGGGCTGAGTTTATTTTCCAAACACTGGTTTAATGTTTAATAACTGATTCACACTCAACAACTCTCAGTTCTTTCTCCTTAACCCTCATTATTACTCAATAGCTAGAACTTGGTGTCTCGCTAATCAAAATGACCTTGTGATCAGTTCCGTGGCATACAGTGAGGATGCCATGACATGGCCTCTATTAGTTAGATCCACAGGCCCTTCTTCTTCTTGTTAATCACAGGACCCAAACTGATTAACAAGTCTTCTTTTATTACTCCAGTTAATCAAGAACATGCTCCTGTTATGGGGGAACCACCACTAAGAGCTGACATACCAGTGCTCTCTTTTTCCAATTTAAAATGTGTATACTTCACTGTGTGGAACTCAATGGAATCATTTCATGAAAGTTAACAGGATGTCAGGGTTTTAGTGGAGCTCTAAAAACTGTGCTGGCAGCCCACTGTAACTGAGTGAATGCAACTGCAGAAACAATGATTTTGTTTTTTTAAAATACTGACAAAGAAACTTTATTTTGTGTGAATCGGTCATATTATGGCCAATATCCATTCCTATTAACAAGGTCAGAAAAATGGCTGCATGTCAGTATCAGTGATATCGATCTGGAGGATCAGCCAGGTGCATCACTGGGATCAATTAATCATTTAAGACATTTTTCAAGCAAACATGTTGACTATTTCATTGTCTCAGCTTCTTAACTGTGAAGATGTGCTGCTTTTCTTGGTCTTAAGTGATAGTAGACTGAATATTTTTATCTTTTGCAGATTTTATGAAAATGTCACTATGGCCTCTAGGAAATTGGGCTGACCATCCTTCAGTATTTTCTCATATTTTATAAACCAAATGTTAAAACGATTAATGAGAACATAATCAGCAAATTAATTGATAAACAAAATAGTTAGTTTCAGCACTAAGAAACACTATTCTGACATATCAAAAAGAGTAACTTAAATTGCTGACACTGAAAAATGTACTGAAGATTTTTAGAACTGATATGATTAGGCTAGTAGATTAATCTACGCAAACAATTTTTTCAGATTTTTCACTATTGGTTGAACAGAACAAGCTGTCTGAATATGGTAACTTGGGCTGTATGTAAATGATAATGGCCATTTGTCACTGTTTTGATCATTAATGACCATTAGTTGCAGCCCTTAACGTTTTGTGTAGAAAGTATGAAAAAGGCTAAAAAGTGAAGTTGCTTTTGCCCTGGCCTCATATTCCATCTATGCATCTTCAATTTCACTATTAAGATGTCCAAAATGTAATGTAATGGTCTCACATGCCTTTTCCTACATGCTAAGGAAATCTATCAGCACAGCTGACAAGTGGCAGCATCTGATAAAACAACGTGGGGAAAGCGTGCCATGGATAACATGAGAGCCCTACTGCATGAAGGGGACTCTCGTTTTAAGTGTCATCCACAGTCAGTGCTATATTGTTAGGTGGCCAAGCCTCGTTCTCTCTCTGCATCTCCGGGCCAGTGAGTCTCCCAGCAGCACAATAGACTAGACGGTCAGCTCAGGACACAGCAGAAAGTAACCCACACAACTCCCTCCTCGCACACAAACACAGTGCGGTTACAAACGACAGGCGACCACAAAGACAATGACCGATATCATTCACCGATCACAGTAAACACGAATTATGTGCACCGAATTTTAAAACCTTTGGTTTGCTTTAATTCACAAATCACATCAGCAACTTCATCTCCAGTTTCCCTAACTCGAACTACGACCAGAACAAAGCACGGGCGACATTAAGGTCCTATTTCTCGCATTCTCCAGGTTAAACATGACCAGTGATGCTTCTGCAGAGGGTGAGGGGCGATCTTTAAAACCCGAGAGATGAATTCACATCTACCAAACTCCGGTAGACAATACAAATGTCTGAGGCTCTCTGGGGGTCTTTGTCTATCGCGGCTCCCTGTGGCCCCCCCAAGGTTACAACAGCTGCCCCCTCTAACTTCACTGGAAACTCACCTCATTCAAACCTAGACAAATCTATGTCTATACGTATATCTCGATGGATTTAAATTAGGGAAATCGCTGAAGCTACAGGTATAATGGGGACAAAGTATAATCACGCCTCGGTTCACTTTCAGAGAGAGTTTTAGGGGGTTGTGATAGCCTCGGACACTGCCACGATAGCCTCGATCTCTGGCAGACTAAGCAATTGTTATGAGTAATAAGAGCTAAAACTATTATACAACTGCTAACCCGACTAGGCAGGATCTATTTGTAGTATTGCCCAACCACCCGCTTATGCTTAGTGGCCTACCGGTACAATTTTCACATCCTCTCACCACCATAAGGAACTGTTTGTCCGTTAACTTTCCACATCTATTGATGTATTATGCTCTATTTACAGTCTATGATTATGCTACACAAATCCAATCCATACTACACACTGTTTATCAAGTTTAAGGTATAGTCTATAAAAAATGCATTCGATTTGTTCTATATCATAAATGTCAATGCATTGATGCATACTTTTTACTCATACTGCCAACGTTGACAATAGTATTCCTAAAGTGAATAAAAATGTGCTCATGGATCTCAGGAGTAAGTTAAGTTTAGAGTGACCGTGTAGTGGTATTTTTGTATTTCAGTAAAGGTAACACGAGAATATTACTATAGGGACTCCTTTTTAAACCAGCATTTTATAATCTGTTAAACTTGGTTTTCTATAAAATGTGTTAATTAAAAAATATGAGGTGGTGAATACGCACCCGGTGCTTTATCCGAGCAACGTTTCCGCGCTAAATCACAATTTTCACAGCTTTATTCCTAAACAGTCATGTATGTTGTGTGTCAGACTTTGAAGTCCTTTTGTTTTCCCCACGCTTACGTTGCTATTACTACTACTGACGCTACTGACGCTGTGTCTGCTGCTGGCACCAAGTAAAAACTCGCTCTCTGGGTTATTATAACTCAAGTTGGCGGTCTCTTTCAGGACGTTTAGCTACAAACTGTAGCAGTTTGAACGAAAGTATTTTCTGGGGCTGAACAATAAAATTCAGGCGACATTTCCCTCTTCTCCAAAGTGCAATCTGAAGTCAAACCTAGTTGGTCGATGGGATGCTAACGTTAGCCAGTTAGCTTGCGGCTAGTACCCTCGCGTTACATTAGTAACGTTAATAGTTGGAAGTCGAGATAACAGCCACACTGTACCTGTGTTTCGTTTCTCTCCGCTTTCCCGCACTCAAAACTTATCTGCGCCTCGTTCCGCAGGTTACAATCCTCTTCGAAGCGCTAAAAGACAATATTACATCTAAAACGGCTTAATTCTTGCCTAATTGATGAGCACAGTCAGTACAATGAAGTGAACTGCATGGATAGATGGAAGCAGCCGTGAGTGTGCGCCGGGGAGACAGACAACACCCGGGGAAAAGTGAAGTGGACATCCGCCCCGATGCGTTCGCCTCTCCCAACCAGCCGTTTGGATTGACAAAAAGTAGTCCTGTAAAACTATTAAGTGTAGCATACTCTTAATTTTGTATTTTGTTGCTTAACATGTAATTTGACACATTAGAGTGATTTATATACCAGCATTTCGTACTGAAAGGCTTTGGCAAAAAAAACAGGTTTTCAAAACTGCCTGCCTGCTATTTACACTATGGTTATTCACAGTTGATCTCGTTTAAATAGAAGGAGAAAGACGGCGCGGTTATACGTTGTATAAACAGTAGCCGTTATAGACTCTAGCCTACTCTTAATCTGCCATCTATCAAAATCCCATAAATTAGGGACTACTTGCCAGTGTGTCGGCGGAGGGATTCGTCAGCTGTGCATCTCTGTGCTTAGGCAGGCTGTCCAGACTTGTACTGATGTATGCATGGTAGAGAAAAGGGCAGGAGTGGGGTACAATTGAACCTGTGTGTGTGTGTGTGTGTGTGTGTGTGTGTGTGTGTGCGCGCGCGTGCGTGACAGAGCGAACGTGATTATAAGAGCGTGCGGGACTTTGTGCTTAAACATGACAATGACTCAGATAAATAGCCTCAATACTTGGTTTATGTCGATAAATGTTGGTTTAAACTCAAAGACTGTGTGTGTGTGTGTGAGTAGAATTGTTTTAGTGATAGGCCCATTGTAGCAGGATTTCACACACCTGATGCTGGCAATAAACACAATAACACACACACACACACACACACACACACAGGACCTGCTGCTATACCTTCACAAGTGCCTGCTGCTGACATGTAACAGCCTGTTACACACTCCTCCAGTTTTTTTCTTTCTCTACTCTCTCTTTGACATTACCACTTCCTCTTCTTCTTCCCCCACCTCCTCTTCATCATCCCAGGTCTCTCATTTTCCCACCTTATCTCCATCTTCTCCATGATTTCTCTTGTTAGTCATCCCCCTGTTTCTGCCCTGCTTCCTGCTCCTTTCTGTACCTCCTCTATTTGTTTGCTTCCTCTCCCCATTCTTTATTTAATCTCCCTCCGTTCGCTCCTCTTTCTTCTCCTTCTCCAATACTTTTTCCCTCTTCTTCCTCCTCCCCTCTCCCTCTTTCTTCCACCTCGTGAATATCTGCCCTAATTCTCCTCCGCCTCCCCCTCTTTCCTCTTCTTCTCACTGTCTGTGCCCCATCCCTGATTTGTTTTTTCCTCCTTCATCCTCCTCTGTCTTTTTCTCTCCCTGCCTCCCTCCTTTCTTTTCTTTCTCCCACTTCCTTTGCTTCCTCTGCTTTCCTCCCCTCCTTAATATTTCTCCCCCTCCCTCCTCCGCTCCCCCTATAGGCTACTTTCTCTCCCCAGTGATGTCTCCTCTAGGCTACTCTGTCTTTCCTGCCTCCCTCCCCTCCTTCCTCCTCTTCATCTCCTTCCTCACCCCTCCTCCTCTTCCTCCTTCCTGTCTCCCTCTCTTGCAGTCTTCCTCTCATGTCGCTTTCGATTTCAACAGTGTGTGTGCGTACGTGCAAATTCTTCCCCTCCCCCCACCCTTCCCCTACGGTGATACAGTGAAGCAGTTTCGCTTCGCTCACCTCCAGGCCCCCTCCTCTCCTCTTCCTCCCCCTTTCTCCTCCTCCCTCTCCAGTCTCATTTTCACCCCTGCCACCTCCTCCCCTCTCCCCTCACCCCCTTCTCTCCTCTACTCTCCTCTCATTAGTCAGTGTCTCACCATGAAACTCACCATTCCACTCTCACTCCTCTCGCTCAGTCCTTCAGTCCCTAACACAGCCTCACTAATGAACAACTGCTACATATCTCCCCTCCCTCCATTCACCTCCCAGCTCTCCTTTCATCCTCCTCTTCATGTCCTCCTCTGTCCTCCTCTCCATAGGCTACGTCACTCTCTTTCTCTCTCTCTCTCTCGCCCTTCCTTTCCCTCCTCTTCTCGCTGGGTTTCTCTTCGATCTTTCAGAACCGAGTTTCCCCTCCCACTCTTGTTTTCACTTCTTTCCTCACCCCCGCCCCTCCCCCCGCCTCCTCCATTCTCTCTTCACCTGTCTCATTCCTCCTTCTTGCCTGTCTATCTGTCTGCTCTTCTCACTTTTGTCTGTCTCCTCTGCTCTCACCCTCCCTCACGCCCCCATTTCTCTCCACATGTCCACATAACTCTCTCTCTCCTTCTCTTACACCCCCCCCCCAAGTATTCTCTGACTTTCTCTGTTATCTCAGGCGATGCATGATCTAGAATCAGATGTGATAGAGTGAACTCTTCCTGTTGTGTGTAGTTGCTGTCACATAGTAGGACCATGATGTAGCCTGTCTATTCTGTAGCCTATTGCAATACACACCTTAATGTAGGCACAGTGAATGATGCCCTTCATTTAGAATACATTATCATATGATTTCCGTTTGCTGATTACCAAAATATGGTCACTGATGTTGCACTGTATGACACATCAGATGACTCATTGTAGTCTGACACAAGCTTTTATGACATAAATAGATCACATTATGTGATTCAAACTGAAATTATATAAAGATGCAAAAGATAATGTAGCACTGAATTGATTGTGTCTGTCGATACTCACTTGTCATGTTTCAGGGTGTACAAAAGATTAGAAACTCTTCTAATCTCAAGGCCTACGAAATGATCTTTAAGGGCAAAATGTATAAAATCAATACTTTTTTTTTAGTTTAGTTTACTAGTTACCCATTTAGTTGTGTAATGCTGAGGTTTTGAGATAGCAGTTGCTCTCTGTGCAGTGCTGTTTGCTGCTCACTCAAAAAGTATGAAATTGCAGTACACTCAAAAAGCAAATCAGTATGCATATACTGCATGAATGTGCTTAGTAAATTCCATGACAATCTGCCAGTTAGCTTATAAGATATCTTGTGTGCAAAGTTGACATTTTGACCTAAGGGTGGAACATTCACAGAGTGTAAAAAAATCATCCTCTTGGGATCATGAATATTTACTGGAACTGCATGCTATCCAGCCTTTAGTTTTCAAGATACAGTGCCTTTTTGGTAAAGGTCACATTTCACATATGATATATGTACAGTAGATTATCAAATGAGGCTAAAAATGTCCACTGGAACCCAGGCTAGCTGAATATAGTTTTTTTTAAGTGGGGTTGATGCAGACTTGGTTAATGCTGCTTCACCACCAGATATATAAAGCTGTAAGGTCTTCCACATATATGGAAGTACCACTGCAGAAGACAGATACCACCAGACATGTTCATCCCATATGTAGCCATCCTGTACAACCATTTCCTCTCAGTAGAACAGCCATGTTGGGTGGATGTCCATTCTATGTGTTGTAATTCTGTTCTGCAGGGCTGCTGCATTGAGAGAGAGGCCTCATCCTCATCCTCCATTCTCCTCTGGTCCTTTCCACACTGCATCTGTTGATTCTCTCTTTCATCCTCCTCCCCTCTCCTCTTACTCCCTCCTTTCTCATCTTTCTCCTCTGTCCTCCTCATCTATTTATCTATCCATCTATCTATCTATCTATGGTCTGCAATAGAACACCACACACAGCATTGCTGAGGTGGAGAGAAGCGTCTGTGTGTGTGGCAGTGGGAGGGGGCAGTTTGAATTTTATTATCCAGTCCTTCGAACACACACACACACACACACACACACACACACACACACACACACACACACACACACACACACACACACACACACACACACACACACACACACCAGAGAGAATGTACAGAAAGTCTAAAATACTTACATGTAAGACAAAGTCATATCTCAACTGCAAAACAGACTTCTTACAATGGGATCAGGCCTCTGTATTAACTCTCAGAGCCTCGTTGCGCCCCCTACTGACACATGAAATAAATAGTTTTTCTGCCGACAGCCGAGAGACAGATTCCCTGAAGACAAAAGACTGTAGGCGGGGTTTAGAGTAGAGACTGGGCCATCTGTGTGCTGGGGAGGGTTGCTGCTGCTGCTGCTGCTGCATGCTGCTGTGTGTGTGTGTGTGTGTGTGTGTGTGTGTGTGTGTGTGTGTGTGTGTGTGCGTGTGTGTGTGAGAGAGAGAACCCCCTTTACAAGGCCTTTATTTGCATTATGAAAAAGTGGCTTGTGAGGGTGGCCATCATATCCCACCACCAAGAGCTCAAGTGACCAAGTCATAGTCAGTGATCTATAGGAGGAATATAGCATTATTTATACACCACAAAATGTCATATTTCATGTATTTTATGGGCTATGCATGAATAAATATATACTTTTTTGTTTGCCAAAAGACCAGACAAAGAAATGCACAGTCTGTTATTAAGTGATGTTATTTATATGTGAGGCTTAGACCCCAGAGAGGCTAAACTCCCTGTTAGAACCACAAACTGTTAGAAAACTCCAGAAATGCAAATTGACTTGTTGGGAATTTTCGGAAGGTTACTGTTATAACTGTCAACACCAATCACACATATAGAGCAAATGAAAAGCCACTGTATTTAACCCTGTTTTACGTCATTGTATGTAGTGTAGCAGACTTCAAAAAATGAATCACAAAAAAGGTTTGGACTGAGTGATTTCACCCTCATGTCGCCACCTAGTGGCCAATATGATAAACTGCTTCTTAGATACAAATATCTACCAGGAGCCGATTTGACCCTTAATTTATTTTAAATATAATTTTCCTGTGATATCAATGAGCCAGAAGATGTATACTAATTTAGATATTGCTTTACATTTTTTGTAAAATTCTTTATTCATGTAAAAACAGTTGTGCAGAGTACACGATAATCTAAAAGCTGTTTTAAGATTGTTCTCTCTGCCTGAGATATGTTATGACGATTGTTAAATTGTTCTATTATTCATGCATTTCTACATTTTTATTAAATCGTAGTATCCCCCATGCAAACAAACACTTTATATTAGAACATGTAAACTGCCCTTCAGGCCTCCATATTCCCATAAACTACTGAGGACATATGTGTCCTGTGAGTTAGAGTACGGAGGGCAACTGATATATATTATGACATATCTGTTCTTTTTTTAATCATGATGACACAAATCCGTACTTGCAGACATTGACATACATATGTAAATTCAAGATTAATAGAGATATACATATGCCTACATTTAAAAAAACTTAATAAAACTGTAAAA